>NW_027464147.1:0-164372 GCF_050947455.1 Rhinoderma darwinii
TATCGGGCAGGCTCGGGCAACGCGCGGCCCGTTCGGGTTATCGCTTCTCGGCCTTTTGGCTAAGATCAAGTGTAGTATCTGTTCTTATCAGTTTAATATCTGATACGTCCCCTATCTGGGGACCATATATTAAATGGATTTTTAGAACAGGGAGATGGAAATAGAGCTTGCTCTGTCCACTCCACGCATTGACCTGGTATTGCAGTATTTCCAGGACCGGTGCACCCTTTCCTTATGTGTTGACTAAAAGCAGATTCCAAAAGTGTTTTTTGTCTTTGCTATTGTTTCTGTCTTTCTGAAGGGATCTCCCCTTTTAATCCCATTATTTCAACACCTGTTGGACAATGCATGAGTGATAATGAGCTCATTGATTAAATGCAATTAATGAATAGATTGCCACCTCTTGTTGTGTGTCGTCTGTGTTTCTGTGTTTCCGGCATTTCACATTGGAACACCTCATTCACCTTCCTTGTCTTCTCTCCGCCCTCCCTTTTAGGTAAGTTAAAGAGCTGCACCTGAGCCAGCCACTGATTGATTGATTGATTGATTGATTGATTGATTGATTGATTGATTGATTGATTGATGCAGCACAACAGTCAAATAGTGGAGTGGAGTAGGGGAACAGCAAACAGCCAATAAAGCAGCCCGCCCGCTCGCCTGCCCGCCACAATGGACCTACCTGTGTACACTAGATGGATGTGATGGAATGTACTGTCGTCCCTACATTTCAAGAAGAAGTAAGAATTGCAGTTGCAACAAAGCCTTGCTTGCCTACAAAGAGAGCAGCAATTTGGATTTGTTACTATGTTACCTAGAAGAATAACAAACTGTGCAAGGATGGAGGTTGTAGGAGCAAGGAGAAGTTGTCTGTAAAGTTGGTGGATGCCTATTTTCCATTTTGCAGTCCCTTGTCTCCCTCTTGTGGCCTCCTGGAGGCAACTAGCTGTGCAAAAAAAAGACAGCCTGGCGGCCGGCTGTTGCAGTGTTGCCCTCTCAGGCAACACTGAGTGACTGACTGAGCCTCACCGTCTTATATAAAGTTCAGACGGAACTTTGCACGTGTCATAGTGGAGCCCTCAGGATTCCAGAGCCAGCTTTCTGACATCATAATGGGGCCTCAGAGATAAAAGCCTGGGCCCAGGCAGTGTTGGTCAGTGCTGCTCAGCAGGCAGCACTGGACTGGACTGGATTACAGCTGATACAAGGTGTGAAGGAACAAGGGGTGGCTGTGGGCATGCACTTGCTGCCGCTGCCAGTGTTTATCTGCATGGCAGCAGGGCATTTGGGCGTTGCCAGGAAGGCGTTTTTATGTAGATTCCTCCTCTTTCAGCACTGCATTGTGGTGCAAGCAAAAGAAGCAAATCCTGTCTGGCTTCCTCTCCGGCCTTTATTCACCTCCCGTGTAGCTGTGAGTGTGTGAGCCTGCAGGGCCCCATGGAATTGCCTAGAAGTAGGCTGAATCGCTGCAAGGGCTGAACAGCAGTATCGGGCAGGCTCGGGCAACGCGCGGCCCGTTCGGGTTATCGCTTCTCGGCCTTTTGGCTAAGATCAAGTGTAGTATCTGTTCTTATCAGTTTAATATCTGATACGTCCCCTATCTGGGGACCATATATTAAATGGATTTTTAGAACAGGGAGATGGAAATAGAGCTTGCTCTGTCCACTCCACGCATTGACCTGGTATTGCAGTATTTCCAGGACCGGTGCACCCTTTCCTTATGTGTTGACTAAAAGCAGATTCCAAAAGTGTTTTTTGTCTTTGCTATTGTTTCTGTCTTTCTGAAGGGATCTCCCCTTTTAATCCCATTATTTCAACACCTGTTGGACAATGCATGAGTGATAATGAGCTCATTGATTAAATGCAATTAATGAATAGATTGCCACCTCTTGTTGTGTGTCGTCTGTGTTTCTGTGTTTCCGGCATTTCACATTGGAACACCTCATTCACCTTCCTTGTCTTCTCTCCGCCCTCCCTTTTAGGTAAGTTAAAGAGCTGCACCTGAGCCAGCCACTGATTGATTGATTGATTGATTGATTGATTGATTGATTGATGCAGCACAACAGTCAAATAGTGGAGTGGAGTAGGGGAACAGCAAACAGCCAATAAAGCAGCCCGCCCGCTCGCCTGCCCGCCACAATGGACCTACCTGTGTACACTAGATGGATGTGATGGAATGTACTGTCGTCCCTACATTTCAAGAAGAAGTAAGAATTGCAGTTGCAACAAAGCCTTGCTTGCCTACAAAGAGAGCAGCAATTTGGATTTGTTACTATGTTACCTAGAAGAATAACAAACTGTGCAAGGATGGAGGTTGTAGGAGCAAGGAGAAGTTGTCTGTAAAGTTGGTGGATGCCTATTTTCCATTTTGCAGTCCCTTGTCTCCCTCTTGTGGCCTCCTGGAGGCAACTAGCTGTGCAAAAAAAAGACAGCCTGGCGGCCGGCTGTTGCAGTGTTGCCCTCTCAGGCAACACTGAGTGACTGACTGAGCCTCACCGTCTTATATAAAGTTCAGACGGAACTTTGCACGTGTCATAGTGGAGCCCTCAGGATTCCAGAGCCAGCTTTCTGACATCATAATGGGGCCTCAGAGATAAAAGCCTGGGCCCAGGCAGTGTTGGTCAGTGCTGCTCAGCAGGCAGCACTGGACTGGACTGGATTACAGCTGATACAAGGTGTGAAGGAACAAGGGGTGGCTGTGGGCATGCACTTGCTGCCGCTGCCAGTGTTTATCTGCATGGCAGCAGGGCATTTGGGCGTTGCCAGGAAGGCGTTTTTATGTAGATTCCTCCTCTTTCAGCACTGCATTGTGGTGCAAGCAAAAGAAGCAAATCCTGTCTGGCTTCCTCTCCGGCCTTTATTCACCTCCCGTGTAGCTGTGAGTGTGTGAGCCTGCAGGGCCCCATGGAATTGCCTAGAAGTAGGCTGAATCGCTGCAAGGGCTGAACAGCAGTATCGGGCAGGCTCGGGCAACGCGCGGCCCGTTCGGGTTATCGCTTCTCGGCCTTTTGGCTAAGATCAAGTGTAGTATCTGTTCTTATCAGTTTAATATCTGATACGTCCCCTATCTGGGGACCATATATTAAATGGATTTTTAGAACAGGGAGATGGAAATAGAGCTTGCTCTGTCCACTCCACGCATTGACCTGGTATTGCAGTATTTCCAGGACCGGTGCACCCTTTCCTTATGTGTTGACTAAAAGCAGATTCCAAAAGTGTTTTTTGTCTTTGCTATTGTTTCTGTCTTTCTGAAGGGATCTCCCCTTTTAATCCCATTATTTCAACACCTGTTGGACAATGCATGAGTGATAATGAGCTCATTGATTAAATGCAATTAATGAATAGATTGCCACCTCTTGTTGTGTGTCGTCTGTGTTTCTGTGTTTCCGGCATTTCACATTGGAACACCTCATTCACCTTCCTTGTCTTCTCTCCGCCCTCCCTTTTAGATAAGTTAAAGAGCTGCACCTGAGCCAGCCACTGATTGATTGATTGATTGATTGATTGATTGATTGATTGATTGATTGATTGATTGATGCAGCACAACAGTCAAATAGTGGAGTGGAGTAGGGGAACAGCAAACAGCCAATAAAGCAGCCCGCCCGCTCGCCTGCCCGCCACAATGGACCTACCTGTGTACACTAGATGGATGTGATGGAATGTACTGTCGTCCCTACATTTCAAGAAGAAGTAAGAATTGCAGTTGCAACAAAGCCTTGCTTGCCTACAAAGAGAGCAGCAATTTGGATTTGTTACTATGTTACCTAGAAGAATAACAAACTGTGCAAGGATGGAGGTTGTAGGAGCAAGGAGAAGTTGTCTGTAAAGTTGGTGGATGCCTATTTTCCATTTTGCAGTCCCTTGTCTCCCTCTTGTGGCCTCCTGGAGGCAACTAGCTGTGCAAAAAAAAGACAGCCTGGCGGCCGGCTGTTGCAGTGTTGCCCTCTCAGGCAACACTGAGTGACTGACTGAGCCTCACCGTCTTATATAAAGTTCAGACGGAACTTTGCACGTGTCATAGTGGAGCCCTCAGGATTCCAGAGCCAGCTTTCTGACATCATAATGGGGCCTCAGAGATAAAAGCCTGGGCCCAGGCAGTGTTGGTCAGTGCTGCTCAGCAGGCAGCACTGGACTGGACTGGATTACAGCTGATACAAGGTGTGAAGGAACAAGGGGTGGCTGTGGGCATGCACTTGCTGCCGCTGCCAGTGTTTATCTGCATGGCAGCAGGGCATTTGGGCGTTGCCAGGAAGGCGTTTTTATGTAGATTCCTCCTCTTTCAGCACTGCATTGTGGTGCAAGCAAAAGAAGCAAATCCTGTCTGGCTTCCTCTCCGGCCTTTATTCACCTCCCGTGTAGCTGTGAGTGTGTGAGCCTGCAGGACCCCATGGAATTGCCTAGAAGTAGGCTGAATCGCTGCAAGGGCTGAACAGCAGTATCGGGCAGGCTCGGGCAACGCGCGGCCCGTTCGGGTTATCGCTTCTCGGCCTTTTGGCTAAGATCAAGTGTAGTATCTGTTCTTATCAGTTTAATATCTGATACGTCCCCTATCTGGGGACCATATATTAAATGGATTTTTAGAACAGGGAGATGGAAATAGAGCTTGCTCTGTCCACTCCACGCATTGACCTGGTATTGCAGTATTTCCAGGACCGGTGCACCCTTTCCTTATGTGTTGACTAAAAGCAGATTCCAAAAGTGTTTTTTGTCTTTGCTATTGTTTCTGTCTTTCTGAAGGGATCTCCCCTTTTAATCCCATTATTTCAACACCTGTTGGACAATGCATGAGTGATAATGAGCTCATTGATTAAATGCAATTAATGAATAGATTGCCACCTCTTGTTGTGTGTCGTCTGTGTTTCTGTGTTTCCGGCATTTCACATTGGAACACCTCATTCACCTTCCTTGTCTTCTCTCCGCCCTCCCTTTTAGGTAAGTTAAAGAGCTGCACCTGAGCCAGCCACTGATTGATTGATTGATTGATTGATTGATTGATTGATTGATTGATTGATTGATTGATTGATGCAGCACAACAGTCAAATAGTGGAGTGGAGTAGGGGAACAGCAAACAGCCAATAAAGCAGCCCGCCCGCTCGCCTGCCCGCCACAATGGACCTACCTGTGTACACTAGATGGATGTGATGGAATGTACTGTCGTCCCTACATTTCAAGAAGAAGTAAGAATTGCAGTTGCAACAAAGCCTTGCTTGCCTACAAAGAGAGCAGCAATTTGGATTTGTTACTATGTTACCTAGAAGAATAACAAACTGTGCAAGTATGGAGGTTGTAGGAGCAAGGAGAAGTTGTCTGTAAAGTTGGTGGATGCCTATTTTCCATTTTGCAGTCCCTTGTCTCCCTCTTGTGGCCTCCTGGAGGCAACTAGCTGTGCAAAAAAAAGACAGCCTGGCGGCCGGCTGTTGCAGTGTTGCCCTCTCAGGCAACACTGAGTGACTGACTGAGCCTCACCGTCTTATATAAAGTTCAGACGGAACTTTGCACGTGTCATAGTGGAGCCCTCAGGATTCCAGAGCCAGCTTTCTGACATCATAATGGGGCCTCAGAGATAAAAGCCTGGGCCCAGGCAGTGTTGGTCAGTGCTGCTCAGCAGGCAGCACTGGACTGGACTGGATTACAGCTGATACAAGGTGTGAAGGAACAAGGGGTGGCTGTGGGCATGCACTTGCTGCCGCTGCCAGTGTTTATCTGCATGGCAGCAGGGCATTTGGGCGTTGCCAGGAAGGCGTTTTTATGTAGATTCCTCCTCTTTCAGCACTGCATTGTGGTGCAAGCAAAAGAAGCAAATCCTGTCTGGCTTCCTCTCCGGCCTTTATTCACCTCCCGTGTAGCTGTGAGTGTGTGAGCCTGCAGGGCCCCATGGAATTGCCTAGAAGTAGGCTGAATCGCTGCAAGGGCTGAACAGCAGTATCGGGCAGGCTCGGGCAACGCGCGGCCCGTTCGGGTTATCGCTTCTCGGCCTTTTGGCTAAGATCAAGTGTAGTATCTGTTCTTATCAGTTTAATATCTGATACGTCCCCTATCTGGGGACCATATATTAAATGGATTTTTAGAACAGGGAGATGGAAATAGAGCTTGCTCTGTCCACTCCACGCATTGACCTGGTATTGCAGTATTTCCAGGACCGGTGCACCCTTTCCTTATGTGTTGACTAAAAGCAGATTCCAAAAGTGTTTTTTGTCTTTGCTATTGTTTCTGTCTTTCTGAAGGGATCTCCCCTTTTAATCCCATTATTTCAACACCTGTTGGACAATGCATGAGTGATAATGAGCTCATTGATTAAATGCAATTAATGAATAGATTGCCACCTCTTGTTGTGTGTCGTCTGTGTTTCTGTGTTTCCGGCATTTCACATTGGAACACCTCATTCACCTTCCTTGTCTTCTCTCCGCCCTCCCTTTTAGGTAAGTTAAAGAGCTGCACCTGAGCCAGCCACTGATTGATTGATTGATTGATTGATTGATTGATTGATGCAGCACAACAGTCAAATAGTGGAGTGGAGTAGGGGAACAGCAAACAGCCAATAAAGCAGCCCGCCCGCTCGCCTGCCCGCCACAATGGACCTACCTGTGTACACTAGATGGATGTGATGGAATGTACTGTCGTCCCTACATTTCAAGAAGAAGTAAGAATTGCAGTTGCAACAAAGCCTTGCTTGCCTACAAAGAGAGCAGCAATTTGGATTTGTTACTATGTTACCTAGAAGAATAACAAACTGTGCAAGGATGGAGGTTGTAGGAGCAAGGAGAAGTTGTCTGTAAAGTTGGTGGATGCCTATTTTCCATTTTGCAGTCCCTTGTCTCCCTCTTGTGGCCTCCTGGAGGCAACTAGCTGTGCAAAAAAAAGACAGCCTGGCGGCCGGCTGTTGCAGTGTTGCCCTCTCAGGCAACACTGAGTGACTGACTGAGCCTCACCGTCTTATATAAAGTTCAGACGGAACTTTGCACGTGTCATAGTGGAGCCCTCAGGATTCCAGAGCCAGCTTTCTGACATCATAATGGGGCCTCAGAGATAAAAGCCTGGGCCCAGGCAGTGTTGGTCAGTGCTGCTCAGCAGGCAGCACTGGACTGGACTGGATTACAGCTGATACAAGGTGTGAAGGAACAAGGGGTGGCTGTGGGCATGCACTTGCTGCCGCTGCCAGTGTTTATCTGCATGGCAGCAGGGCATTTGGGCGTTGCCAGGAAGGCGTTTTTATGTAGATCCCTCCTCTTTCAGCACTGCATTGTGGTGCAAGCAAAAGAAGCAAATCCTGTCTGGCTTCCTCTCCGGCCTTTATTCACCTCCCGTGTAGCTGTGAGTGTGTGAGCCTGCAGGGCCCCATGGAATTGCCTAGAAGTAGGCTGAATCGCTGCAAGGGCTGAACAGCAGTATCGGGCAGGCTCGGGCAACGCGCGGCCCGTTCGGGTTATCGCTTCTCGGCCTTTTGGCTAAGATCAAGTGTAGTATCTGTTCTTATCAGTTTAATATCTGATACGTCCCCTATCTGGGGACCATATATTAAATGGATTTTTAGAACAGGGAGATGGAAATAGAGCTTGCTCTGTCCACTCCACGCATTGACCTGGTATTGCAGTATTTCCAGGACCGGTGCACCCTTTCCTTATGTGTTGACTAAAAGCAGATTCCAAAAGTGTTTTTTGTCTTTGCTATTGTTTCTGTCTTTCTGAAGGGATCTCCCCTTTTAATCCCATTATTTCAACACCTGTTGGACAATGCATGAGTGATAATGAGCTCATTGATTAAATGCAATTAATGAATAGATTGCCACCTCTTGTTGTGTGTCGTCTGTGTTTCTGTGTTTCCGGCATTTCACATTGGAACACCTCATTCACCTTCCTTGTCTTCTCTCCGCCCTCCCTTTTAGGTAAGTTAAAGAGCTGCACCTGAGCCAGCCACTGATTGATTGATTGATTGATTGATTGATTGATTGATTGATTGATTGATTGATTGATTGATTGATGCAGCACAACAGTCAAATAGTGGAGTGGAGTAGGGGAACAGCAAACAGCCAATAAAGCAGCCCGCCCGCTCGCCTGCCCGCCACAATGGACCTACCTGTGTACACTAGATGGATGTGATGGAATGTACTGTCGTCCCTACATTTCAAGAAGAAGTAAGAATTGCAGTTGCAACAAAGCCTTGCTTGCCTACAAAGAGAGCAGCAATTTGGATTTGTTACTATGTTACCTAGAAGAATAACAAACTGTGCAAGGATGGAGGTTGTAGGAGCAAGGAGAAGTTGTCTGTAAAGTTGGTGGATGCCTATTTTCCATTTTGCAGTCCCTTGTCTCCCTCTTGTGCCCTCCTGGAGGCAACTAGCTGTGCAAAAAAAAGACAGCCTGGCGGCCGGCTGTTGCAGTGTTGCCCTCTCAGGCAACACTGAGTGACTGACTGAGCCTCACCGTCTTATATAATGTTCAGACGGAACTTTGCACGTGTCATAGTGGAGCCCTCAGGATTCCAGAGCCAGCTTTCTGACATCATAATGGGGCCTCAGAGATAAAAGCCTGGGCCCAGGCAGTGTTGGTCAGTGCTGCTCAGCAGGCAGCACTGGACTGGACTGGATTACAGCTGATACAAGGTGTGAAGGAACAAGGGGTGGCTGTGGGCATGCACTTGCTGCCGCTGCCAGTGTTTATCTGCATGGCAGCAGGGCATTTGGGCGTTGCCAGGAAGGCGTTTTTATGTAGATTCCTCCTCTTTCAGCACTGCATTGTGGTGCAAGCAAAAGAAGCAAATCCTGTCTGGCTTCCTCTCCGGCCTTTATTCACCTCCCGTGTAGCTGTGAGTGTGTGAGCCTGCAGGGCCCCATGGAATTGCCTAGAAGTAGGCTGAATCGCTGCAAGGGCTGAACAGCAGTATCGGGCAGGCTCGGGCAACGCGCGGCCCGTTCGGGTTATCGCTTCTCGGCCTTTTGGCTAAGATCAAGTGTAGTATCTGTTCTTATCAGTTTAATATCTGATACGTCCCCTATCTGGGGACCATATATTAAATGGATTTTTAGAACAGGGAGATGGAAATAGAGCTTGCTCTGTCCACTCCACGCATTGACCTGGTATTGCAGTATTTCCAGGACCGGTGCACCCTTTCCTTATGTGTTGACTAAAAGCAGATTCCAAAAGTGTTTTTTGTCTTTGCTATTGTTTCTGTCTTTCTGAAGGGATCTCCCCTTTTAATCCCATTATTTCAACACCTGTTGGACAATGCATGAGTGATAATGAGCTCATTGATTAAATGCAATTAATGAATAGATTGCCACCTCTTGTTGTGTGTCGTCTGTGTTTCTGTGTTTCCGGCATTTCACATTGGAACACCTCATTCACCTTCCTTGTCTTCTCTCCGCCCTCCCTTTTAGGTAAGTTAAAGAGCTGCACCTGAGCCAGCCACTGATTGATTGATTGATTGATTGATTGATTGATTGATTGATTGATTGATTGATTGATTGATTGATGCAGCACAACAGTCAAATAGTGGAGTGGAGTAGGGGAACAGCAAACAGCCAATAAAGCAGCCCGCCCGCTCGCCTGCCCGCCACAATGGACCTACCTGTGTACACTAGATGGATGTGATGGAATGTACTGTCGTCCCTACATTTCAAGAAGAAGTAAGAATTGCAGTTGCAACAAAGCCTTGCTTGCCTACAAAGAGAGCAGCAATTTGGATTTGTTACTATGTTACCTAGAAGAATAACAAACTGTGCAAGGATGGAGGTTGTAGGAGCAAGGAGAAGTTGTCTGTAAAGTTGGTGGATGCCTATTTTCCATTTTGCAGTCCCTTGTCTCCCTCTTGTGGCCTCCTGGAGGCAACTAGCTGTGCAAAAAAAAGACAGCCTGGCGGCCGGCTGTTGCAGTGTTGCCCTCTCAGGCAACACTGAGTGACTGACTGAGCCTCACCGTCTTATATAAAGTTCAGACGGAACTTTGCACGTGTCATAGTGGAGCCCTCAGGATTCCAGAGCCAGCTTTCTGACATCATAATGGGGCCTCAGAGATAAAAGCCTGGGCCCAGGCAGTGTTGGTCAGTGCTGCTCAGCAGGCAGCACTGGACTGGACTGGATTACAGCTGATACAAGGTGTGAAGGAACAAGGGGTGGCTGTGGGCATGCACTTGCTGCCGCTGCCAGTGTTTATCTGCATGGCAGCAGGGCATTTGGGCGTTGCCAGGAAGGCGTTTTTATGTAGATCCCTCCTCTTTCAGCACTGCATTGTGGTGCAAGCAAAAGAAGCAAATCCTGTCTGGCTTCCTCTCCGGCCTTTATTCACCTCCCGTGTAGCTGTGAGTGTGTGAGCCTGCAGGGCCCCATGGAATTGCCTAGAAGTAGGCTGAATCGCTGCAAGGGCTGAACAGCAGTATCGGGCAGGCTCGGGCAACGCGCGGCCCGTTCGGGTTATCGCTTCTCGGCCTTTTGGCTAAGATCAAGTGTAGTATCTGTTCTTATCAGTTTAATATCTGATACGTCCCCTATCTGGGGACCATATATTAAATGGATTTTTAGAACAGGGAGATGGAAATAGAGCTTGCTCTGTCCACTCCACGCATTGACCTGGTATTGCAGTATTTCCAGGACCGGTGCACCCTTTCCTTATGTGTTGACTAAAAGCAGATTCCAAAAGTGTTTTTTGTCTTTGCTATTGTTTCTGTCTTTCTGAAGGGATCTCCCCTTTTAATCCCATTATTTCAACACCTGTTGGACAATGCATGAGTGATAATGAGCTCATTGATTAAATGCAATTAATGAATAGATTGCCACCTCTTGTTGTGTGTCGTCTGTGTTTCTGTGTTTCCGGCATTTCACATTGGAACACCTCATTCACCTTCCTTGTCTTCTCTCCGCCCTCCCTTTTAGGTAAGTTAAAGAGCTGCACCTGAGCCAGCCACTGATTGATTGATTGATTGATTGATTGATTGATTGATTGATTGATTGATTGATTGATTGATTGATGCAGCACAACAGTCAAATAGTGGAGTGGAGTAGGGGAACAGCAAACAGCCAATAAAGCAGCCCGCCCGCTCGCCTGCCCGCCACAATGGACCTACCTGTGTACACTAGATGGATGTGATGGAATGTACTGTCGTCCCTACATTTCAAGAAGAAGTAAGAATTGCAGTTGCAACAAAGCCTTGCTTGCCTACAAAGAGAGCAGCAATTTGGATTTGTTACTATGTTACCTAGAAGAATAACAAACTGTGCAAGGATGGAGGTTGTAGGAGCAAGGAGAAGTTGTCTGTAAAGTTGGTGGATGCCTATTTTCCATTTTGCAGTCCCTTGTCTCCCTCTTGTGCCCTCCTGGAGGCAACTAGCTGTGCAAAAAAAAGACAGCCTGGCGGCCGGCTGTTGCAGTGTTGCCCTCTCAGGCAACACTGAGTGACTGACTGAGCCTCACCGTCTTATATAATGTTCAGACGGAACTTTGCACGTGTCATAGTGGAGCCCTCAGGATTCCAGAGCCAGCTTTCTGACATCATAATGGGGCCTCAGAGATAAAAGCCTGGGCCCAGGCAGTGTTGGTCAGTGCTGCTCAGCAGGCAGCACTGGACTGGACTGGATTACAGCTGATACAAGGTGTGAAGGAACAAGGGGTGGCTGTGGGCATGCACTTGCTGCCGCTGCCAGTGTTTATCTGCATGGCAGCAGGGCATTTGGGCGTTGCCAGGAAGGCGTTTTTATGTAGATTCCTCCTCTTTCAGCACTGCATTGTGGTGCAAGCAAAAGAAGCAAATCCTGTCTGGCTTCCTCTCCGGCCTTTATTCACCTCCCGTGTAGCTGTGAGTGTGTGAGCCTGCAGGGCCCCATGGAATTGCCTAGAAGTAGGCTGAATCGCTGCAAGGGCTGAACAGCAGTATCGGGCAGGCTCGGGCAACGCGCGGCCCGTTCGGGTTATCGCTTCTCGGCCTTTTGGCTAAGATCAAGTGTAGTATCTGTTCTTATCAGTTTAATATCTGATACGTCCCCTATCTGGGGACCATATATTAAATGGATTTTTAGAACAGGGAGATGGAAATAGAGCTTGCTCTGTCCACTCCACGCATTGACCTGGTATTGCAGTATTTCCAGGACCGGTGCACCCTTTCCTTATGTGTTGACTAAAAGCAGATTCCAAAAGTGTTTTTTGTCTTTGCTATTGTTTCTGTCTTTCTGAAGGGATCTCCCCTTTTAATCCCATTATTTCAACACCTGTTGGACAATGCATGAGTGATAATGAGCTCATTGATTAAATGCAATTAATGAATAGATTGCCACCTCTTGTTGTGTGTCGTCTGTGTTTCTGTGTTTCCGGCATTTCACATTGGAACACCTCATTCACCTTCCTTGTCTTCTCTCCGCCCTCCCTTTTAGGTAAGTTAAAGAGCTGCACCTGAGCCAGCCACTGATTGATTGATTGATTGATTGATTGATTGATTGATTGATTGATTGATTGATTGATTGATGCAGCACAACAGTCAAATAGTGGAGTGGAGTAGGGGAACAGCAAACAGCCAATAAAGCAGCCCGCCCGCTCGCCTGCCCGCCACAATGGACCTACCTGTGTACACTAGATGGATGTGATGGAATGTACTGTCGTCCCTACATTTCAAGAAGAAGTAAGAATTGCAGTTGCAACAAAGCCTTGCTTGCCTACAAAGAGAGCAGCAATTTGGATTTGTTACTATGTTACCTAGAAGAATAACAAACTGTGCAAGGATGGAGGTTGTAGGAGCAAGGAGAAGTTGTCTGTAAAGTTGGTGGATGCCTATTTTCCATTTTGCAGTCCCTTGTCTCCCTCTTGTGGCCTCCTGGAGGCAACTAGCTGTGCAAAAAAAAGACAGCCTGGCGGCCGGCTGTTGCAGTGTTGCCCTCTCAGGCAACACTGAGTGACTGACTGAGCCTCACCGTCTTATATAAAGTTCAGACGGAACTTTGCACGTGTCATAGTGGAGCCCTCAGGATTCCAGAGCCAGCTTTCTGACATCATAATGGGGCCTCAGAGATAAAAGCCTGGGCCCAGGCAGTGTTGGTCAGTGCTGCTCAGCAGGCAGCACTGGACTGGACTGGATTACAGCTGATACAAGGTGTGAAGGAACAAGGGGTGGCTGTGGGCATGCACTTGCTGCCGCTGCCAGTGTTTATCTGCATGGCAGCAGGGCATTTGGGCGTTGCCAGGAAGGCGTTTTTATGTAGATTCCTCCTCTTTCAGCACTGCATTGTGGTGCAAGCAAAAGAAGCAAATCCTGTCTGGCTTCCTCTCCGGCCTTTATTCACCTCCCGTGTAGCTGTGAGTGTGTGAGCCTGCAGGGCCCCATGGAATTGCCTAGAAGTAGGCTGAATCGCTGCAAGGGCTGAACAGCAGTATCGGGCAGGCTCGGGCAACGCGCGGCCCGTTCGGGTTATCGCTTCTCGGCCTTTTGGCTAAGATCAAGTGTAGTATCTGTTCTTATCAGTTTAATATCTGATACGTCCCCTATCTGGGGACCATATATTAAATGGATTTTTAGAACAGGGAGATGGAAATAGAGCTTGCTCTGTCCACTCCACGCATTGACCTGGTATTGCAGTATTTCCAGGACCGGTGCACCCTTTCCTTATGTGTTGACTAAAAGCAGATTCCAAAAGTGTTTTTTGTCTTTGCTATTGTTTCTGTCTTTCTGAAGGGATCTCCCCTTTTAATCCCATTATTTCAACACCTGTTGGACAATGCATGAGTGATAATGAGCTCATTGATTAAATGCAATTAATGAATAGATTGCCACCTCTTGTTGTGTGTCGTCTGTGTTTCTGTGTTTCCGGCATTTCACATTGGAACACCTCATTCACCTTCCTTGTCTTCTCTCCGCCCTCCCTTTTAGGTAAGTTAAAGAGCTGCACCTGAGCCAGCCACTGATTGATTGATTGATTGATTGATTGATTGATTGATTGATTGATTGATGCAGCACAACAGTCAAATAGTGGAGTGGAGTAGGGGAACAGCAAACAGCCAATAAAGCAGCCCGCCCGCTCGCCTGCCCGCCACAATGGACCTACCTGTGTACACTAGATGGATGTGATGGAATGTACTGTCGTCCCTACATTTCAAGAAGAAGTAAGAATTGCAGTTGCAACAAAGCCTTGCTTGCCTACAAAGAGAGCAGCAATTTGGATTTGTTACTATGTTACCTAGAAGAATAACAAACTGTGCAAGGATGGAGGTTGTAGGAGCAAGGAGAAGTTGTCTGTAAAGTTGGTGGATGCCTATTTTCCATTTTGCAGTCCCTTGTCTCCCTCTTGTGGCCTCCTGGAGGCAACTAGCTGTGCAAAAAAAAGACAGCCTGGCGGCCGGCTGTTGCAGTGTTGCCCTCTCAGGCAACACTGAGTGACTGACTGAGCCTCACCGTCTTATATAAAGTTCAGACGGAACTTTGCACGTGTCATAGTGGAGCCCTCAGGATTCCAGAGCCAGCTTTCTGACATCATAATGGGGCCTCAGAGATAAAAGCCTGGGCCCAGGCAGTGTTGGTCAGTGCTGCTCAGCAGGCAGCACTGGACTGGACTGGATTACAGCTGATACAAGGTGTGAAGGAACAAGGGGTGGCTGTGGGCATGCACTTGCTGCCGCTGCCAGTGTTTATCTGCATGGCAGCAGGGCATTTGGGCGTTGCCAGGAAGGCGTTTTTATGTAGATTCCTCCTCTTTCAGCACTGCATTGTGGTGCAAGCAAAAGAAGCAAATCCTGTCTGGCTTCCTCTCCGGCCTTTATTCACCTCCCGTGTAGCTGTGAGTGTGTGAGCCTGCAGGGCCCCATGGAATTGCCTAGAAGTAGGCTGAATCGCTGCAAGGGCTGAACAGCAGTATCGGGCAGGCTCGGGCAACGCGCGGCCCGTTCGGGTTATCGCTTCTCGGCCTTTTGGCTAAGATCAAGTGTAGTATCTGTTCTTATCAGTTTAATATCTGATACGTCCCCTATCTGGGGACCATATATTAAATGGATTTTTAGAACAGGGAGATGGAAATAGAGCTTGCTCTGTCCACTCCACGCATTGACCTGGTATTGCAGTATTTCCAGGACCGGTGCACCCTTTCCTTATGTGTTGACTAAAAGCAGATTCCAAAAGTGTTTTTTGTCTTTGCTATTGTTTCTGTCTTTCTGAAGGGATCTCCCCTTTTAATCCCATTATTTCAACACCTGTTGGACAATGCATGAGTGATAATGAGCTCATTGATTAAATGCAATTAATGAATAGATTGCCACCTCTTGTTGTGTGTCGTCTGTGTTTCTGTGTTTCCGGCATTTCACATTGGAACACCTCATTCACCTTCCTTGTCTTCTCTCCGCCCTCCCTTTTAGGTAAGTTAAAGAGCTGCACCTGAGCCAGCCACTGATTGATTGATTGATTGATTGATTGATTGATTGATTGATTGATTGATGCAGCACAACAGTCAAATAGTGGAGTGGAGTAGGGGAACAGCAAACAGCCAATAAAGCAGCCCGCCCGCTCGCCTGCCCGCCACAATGGACCTACCTGTGTACACTAGATGGATGTGATGGAATGTACTGTCGTCCCTACATTTCAAGAAGAAGTAAGAATTGCAGTTGCAACAAAGCCTTGCTTGCCTACAAAGAGAGCAGCAATTTGGATTTGTTACTATGTTACCTAGAAGAATAACAAACTGTGCAAGGATGGAGGTTGTAGGAGCAAGGAGAAGTTGTCTGTAAAGTTGGTGGATGCCTATTTTCCATTTTGCAGTCCCTTGTCTCCCTCTTGTGGCCTCCTGGAGGCAACTAGCTGTGCAAAAAAAAGACAGCCTGGCGGCCGGCTGTTGCAGTGTTGCCCTCTCAGGCAACACTGAGTGACTGACTGAGCCTCACCGTCTTATATAAAGTTCAGACGGAACTTTGCACGTGTCATAGTGGAGCCCTCAGGATTCCAGAGCCAGCTTTCTGACATCATAATGGGGCCTCAGAGATAAAAGCCTGGGCCCAGGCAGTGTTGGTCAGTGCTGCTCAGCAGGCAGCACTGGACTGGACTGGATTACAGCTGATACAAGGTGTGAAGGAACAAGGGGTGGCTGTGGGCATGCACTTGCTGCCGCTGCCAGTGTTTATCTGCATGGCAGCAGGGCATTTGGGCGTTGCCAGGAAGGCGTTTTTATGTAGATTCCTCCTCTTTCAGCACTGCATTGTGGTGCAAGCAAAAGAAGCAAATCCTGTCTGGCTTCCTCTCCGGCCTTTATTCACCTCCCGTGTAGCTGTGAGTGTGTGAGCCTGCAGGGCCCCATGGAATTGCCTAGAAGTAGGCTGAATCGCTGCAAGGGCTGAACAGCAGTATCGGGCAGGCTCGGGCAACGCGCGGCCCGTTCGGGTTATCGCTTCTCGGCCTTTTGGCTAAGATCAAGTGTAGTATCTGTTCTTATCAGTTTAATATCTGATACGTCCCCTATCTGGGGACCATATATTAAATAGATTTTTAGAACAGGGAGATGGAAATAGAGCTTGCTCTGTCCACTCCACGCATTGACCTGGTATTGCAGTATTTCCAGGACCGGTGCACCCTTTCCTTATGTGTTGACTAAAAGCAGATTCCAAAAGTGTTTTTTGTCTTTGCTATTGTTTCTGTCTTTCTGAAGGGATCTCCCCTTTTAATCCCATTATTTCAACACCTGTTGGACAATGCATGAGTGATAATGAGCTCATTGATTAAATGCAATTAATGAATAGATTGCCACCTCTTGTTGTGTGTCGTCTGTGTTTCTGTGTTTCCGGCATTTCACATTGGAACACCTCATTCACCTTCCTTGTCTTCTCTCCGCCCTCCCTTTTAGGTAAGTTAAAGAGCTGCACCTGAGCCAGCCACTGATTGATTGATTGATTGATTGATTGATTGATTGATTGATTGATTGATTGATTGATTGATGCAGCACAACAGTCAAATAGTGGAGTGGAGTAGGGGAACAGCAAACAGCCAATAAAGCAGCCCGCCCGCTCGCCTGCCCGCCACAATGGACCTACCTGTGTACACTAGATGGATGTGATGGAATGTACTGTCGTCCCTACATTTCAAGAAGAAGTAAGAATTGCAGTTGCAACAAAGCCTTGCTTGCCTACAAAGAGAGCAGCAATTTGGATTTGTTACTATGTTACCTAGAAGAATAACAAACTGTGCAAGGATGGAGGTTGTAGGAGCAAGGAGAAGTTGTCTGTAAAGTTGGTGGATGCCTATTTTCCATTTTGCAGTCCCTTGTCTCCCTCTTGTGGCCTCCTGGAGGCAACTAGCTGTGCAAAAAAAAGACAGCCTGGCGGCCGGCTGTTGCAGTGTTGCCCTCTCAGGCAACACTGAGTGACTGACTGAGCCTCACCGTCTTATATAAAGTTCAGACGGAACTTTGCACGTGTCATAGTGGAGCCCTCAGGATTCCAGAGCCAGCTTTCTGACATCATAATGGGGCCTCAGAGATAAAAGTCTGGGCCCAGGCAGTGTTGGTCAGTGCTGCTCAGCAGGCAGCACTGGACTGGACTGGATTACAGCTGATACAAGGTGTGAAGGAACAAGGGGTGGCTGTGGGCATGCACTTGCTGCCGCTGCCAGTGTTTATCTGCATGGCAGCAGGGCATTTGGGCGTTGCCAGGAAGGCGTTTTTATGTAGATTCCTCCTCTTTCAGCACTGCATTGTGGTGCAAGCAAAAGAAGCAAATCCTGTCTGGCTTCCTCTCCGGCCTTTATTCACCTCCCGTGTAGCTGTGAGTGTGTGAGCCTGCAGGGCCCCATGGAATTGCCTAGAAGTAGGCTGAATCGCTGCAAGGGCTGAACAGCAGTATCGGGCAGGCTCGGGCAACGCGCGGCCCGTTCGGGTTATCGCTTCTCGGCCTTTTGGCTAAGATCAAGTGTAGTATCTGTTCTTATCAGTTTAATATCTGATACGTCCCCTATCTGGGGACCATATATTAAATGGATTTTTAGAACAGGGAGATGGAAATAGAGCTTGCTCTGTCCACTCCACGCATTGACCTGGTATTGCAGTATTTCCAGGACCGGTGCACCCTTTCCTTATGTGTTGACTAAAAGCAGATTCCAAAAGTGTTTTTTGTCTTTGCTATTGTTTCTGTCTTTCTGAAGGGATCTCCCCTTTTAATCCCATTATTTCAACACCTGTTGGACAATGCATGAGTGATAATGAGCTCATTGATTAAATGCAATTAATGAATAGATTGCCACCTCTTGTTGTGTGTCGTCTGTGTTTCTGTGTTTCCGGCATTTCACATTGGAACACCTCATTCACCTTCCTTGTCTTCTCTCCGCCCTCCCTTTTAGGTAAGTTAAAGAGCTGCACCTGAGCCAGCCACTGATTGATTGATTGATTGATTGATTGATTGATTGATTGATTGATGCAGCACAACAGTCAAATAGTGGAGTGGAGTAGGGGAACAGCAAACAGCCAATAAAGCAGCCCGCCCGCTCGCCTGCCCGCCACAATGGACCTACCTGTGTACACTAGATGGATGTGATGGAATGTACTGTCGTCCCTACATTTCAAGAAGAAGTAAGAATTGCAGTTGCAACAAAGCCTTGCTTGCCTACAAAGAGAGCAGCAATTTGGATTTGTTACTATGTTACCTAGAAGAATAACAAACTGTGCAAGGATGGAGGTTGTAGGAGCAAGGAGAAGTTGTCTGTAAAGTTGGTGGATGCCTATTTTCCATTTTGCAGTCCCTTGTCTCCCTCTTGTGGCCTCCTGGAGGCAACTAGCTGTGCAAAAAAAAGACAGCCTGGCGGCCGGCTGTTGCAGTGTTGCCCTCTCAGGCAACACTGAGTGACTGACTGAGCCTCACCGTCTTATATAAAGTTCAGACGGAACTTTGCACGTGTCATAGTGGAGCCCTCAGGATTCCAGAGCCAGCTTTCTGACATCATAATGGGGCCTCAGAGATAAAAGCCTGGGCCCAGGCAGTGTTGGTCAGTGCTGCTCAGCAGGCAGCACTGGACTGGACTGGATTACAGCTGATACAAGGTGTGAAGGAACAAGGGGTGGCTGTGGGCATGCACTTGCTGCCGCTGCCAGTGTTTATCTGCATGGCAGCAGGGCATTTGGGCGTTGCCAGGAAGGCGTTTTTATGTAGATTCCTCCTCTTTCAGCACTGCATTGTGGTGCAAGCAAAAGAAGCAAATCCTGTCTGGCTTCCTCTCCGGCCTTTATTCACCTCCCGTGTAGCTGTGAGTGTGTGAGCCTGCAGGGCCCCATGGAATTGCCTAGAAATAGGCTGAATCGCTGCAAGGGCTGAACAGCAGTATCGGGCAGGCTCGGGCAACGCGCGGCCCGTTCGGGTTATCGCTTCTCGGCCTTTTGGCTAAGATCAAGTGTAGTATCTGTTCTTATCAGTTTAATATCTGATACGTCCCCTATCTGGGGACCATATATTAAATGGATTTTTAGAACAGGGAGATGGAAATAGAGCTTGCTCTGTCCACTCCACGCATTGACCTGGTATTGCAGTATTTCCAGGACCGGTGCACCCTTTCCTTATGTGTTGACTAAAAGCAGATTCCAAAAGTGTTTTTTGTCTTTGCTATTGTTTCTGTCTTTCTGAAGGGATCTCCCCTTTTAATCCCATTATTTCAACACCTGTTGGACAATGCATGAGTGATAATGAGCTCATTGATTAAATGCAATTAATGAATAGATTGCCACCTCTTGTTGTGTGTCGTCTGTGTTTCTGTGTTTCCGGCATTTCACATTGGAACACCTCATTCACCTTCCTTGTCTTCTCTCCGCCCTCCCTTTTAGGTAAGTTAAAGAGCTGCACCTGAGCCAGCCACTGATTGATTGATTGATTGATTGATTGATTGATTGATTGATTGATTGATTGATTGATTGATTGATTGATTGATTGATTGATGCAGCACAACAGTCAAATAGTGGAGTGGAGTAGGGGAACAGCAAACAGCCAATAAAGCAGCCCGCCCGCTCGCCTGCCCGCCACAATGGACCTACCTGTGTACACTAGATGGATGTGATGGAATGTACTGTCGTCCCTACATTTCAAGAAGAAGTAAGAATTGCAGTTGCAACAAAGCCTTGCTTGCCTACAAAGAGAGCAGCAATTTGGATTTGTTACTATGTTACCTAGAAGTATAACAAACTGTGCAAGGATGGAGGTTGTAGGAGCAAGGAGAAGTTGTCTGTAAAGTTGGTGGATGCCTATTTTCCATTTTGCAGTCCCTTGTCTCCCTCTTGTGGCCTCCTGGAGGCAACTAGCTGTGCAAAAAAAAGACAGCCTGGCGGCCGGCTGTTGCAGTGTTGCCCTCTCAGGCAACACTGAGTGACTGACTGAGCCTCACCGTCTTATATAAAGTTCAGACGGAACTTTGCACGTGTCATAGTGGAGCCCTCAGGATTCCAGAGCCAGCTTTCTGACATCATAATGGGGCCTCAGAGATAAAAGCCTGGGCCCAGGCAGTGTTGGTCAGTGCTGCTCAGCAGGCAGCACTGGACTGGACTGGATTACAGCTGATACAAGGTGTGAAGGAACAAGGGGTGGCTGTGGGCATGCACTTGCTGCCGCTGCCAGTGTTTATCTGCATGGCAGCAGGGCATTTGGGCGTTGCCAGGAAGGCGTTTTTATGTAGATTCCTCCTCTTTCAGCACTGCATTGTGGTGCAAGCAAAAGAAGCAAATCCTGTCTGGCTTCCTCTCCGGCCTTTATTCACCTCCCGTGTAGCTGTGAGTGTGTGAGCCTGCAGGGCCCCATGGAATTGCCTAGAAGTAGGCTGAATCGCTGCAAGGGCTGAACAGCAGTATCGGGCAGGCTCGGGCAACGCGCGGCCCGTTCGGGTTATCGCTTCTCGGCCTTTTGGCTAAGATCAAGTGTAGTATCTGTTCTTATCAGTTTAATATCTGATACGTCCCCTATCTGGGGACCATATATTAAATGGATTTTTAGAACAGGGAGATGGAAATAGAGCTTGCTCTGTCCACTCCACGCATTGACCTGGTATTGCAGTATTTCCAGGACCGGTGCACCCTTTCCTTATGTGTTGACTAAAAGCAGATTCCAAAAGTGTTTTTTGTCTTTGCTATTGTTTCTGTCTTTCTGAAGGGATCTCCCCTTTTAATCCCATTATTTCAACACCTGTTGGACAATGCATGAGTGATAATGAGCTCATTGATTAAATGCAATTAATGAATAGATTGCCACCTCTTGTTGTGTGTCGTCTGTGTTTCTGTGTTTCCGGCATTTCACATTGGAACACCTCATTCACCTTCCTTGTCTTCTCTCCGCCCTCCCTTTTAGGTAAGTTAAAGAGCTGCACCTGAGCCAGCCACTGATTGATTGATTGATTGATTGATTGATTGATTGATTGATTGATTGATTGATTGATGCAGCACAACAGTCAAATAGTGGAGTGGAGTAGGGGAACAGCAAACAGCCAATAAAGCAGCCCGCCCGCTCGCCTGCCCGCCACAATGGACCTACCTGTGTACACTAGATGGATGTGATGGAATGTACTGTCGTCCCTACATTTCAAGAAGAAGTAAGAATTGCAGTTGCAACAAAGCCTTGCTTGCCTACAAAGAGAGCAGCAATTTGGATTTGTTACTATGTTACCTAGAAGAATAACAAACTGTGCAAGGATGGAGGTTGTAGGAGCAAGGAGAAGTTGTCTGTAAAGTTGGTGGATGCCTATTTTCCATTTTGCAGTCCCTTGTCTCCCTCTTGTGGCCTCCTGGAGGCAACTAGCTGTGCAAAAAAAAGACAGCCTGGCGGCCGGCTGTTGCAGTGTTGCCCTCTCAGGCAACACTGAGTGACTGACTGAGCCTCACCGTCTTATATAAAGTTCAGACGGAACTTTGCACGTGTCATAGTGGAGCCCTCAGGATTCCAGAGCCAGCTTTCTGACATCATAATGGGGCCTCAGAGATAAAAGCCTGGGCCCAGGCAGTGTTGGTCAGTGCTGCTCAGCAGGCAGCACTGGACTGGACTGGATTACAGCTGATACAAGGTGTGAAGGAACAAGGGGTGGCTGTGGGCATGCACTTGCTGCCGCTGCCAGTGTTTATCTGCATGGCAGCAGGGCATTTGGGCGTTGCCAGGAAGGCGTTTTTATGTAGATTCCTCCTCTTTCAGCACTGCATTGTGGTGCAAGCAAAAGAAGCAAATCCTGTCTGGCTTCCTCTCCGGCCTTTATTCACCTCCCGTGTAGCTGTGAGTGTGTGAGCCTGCAGGGCCCCATGGAATTGCCTAGAAGTAGGCTGAATCGCTGCAAGGGCTGAACAGCAGTATCGGGCAGGCTCGGGCAACGCGCGGCCCGTTCGGGTTATCGCTTCTCGGCCTTTTGGCTAAGATCAAGTGTAGTATCTGTTCTTATCAGTTTAATATCTGATACGTCCCCTATCTGGGGACCATATATTAAATGGATTTTTAGAACAGGGAGATGGAAATAGAGCTTGCTCTGTCCACTCCACGCATTGACCTGGTATTGCAGTATTTCCAGGACCGGTGCACCCTTTCCTTATGTGTTGACTAAAAGCAGATTCCAAAAGTGTTTTTTGTCTTTGCTATTGTTTCTGTCTTTCTGAAGGGATCTCCCCTTTTAATCCCATTATTTCAACACCTGTTGGACAATGCATGAGTGATAATGAGCTCATTGATTAAATGCAATTAATGAATAGATTGCCACCTCTTGTTGTGTGTCGTCTGTGTTTCTGTGTTTCCGGCATTTCACATTGGAACACCTCATTCACCTTCCTTGTCTTCTCTCCGCCCTCCCTTTTAGGGTAAGTTAAAGAGCTGCACCTGAGCCAGCCACTGATTGATTGATTGATTGATTGATTGATTGATTGATTGATTGATTGATTGATTGATTGATTGATTGATGCAGCACAACAGTCAAATAGTGGAGTGGAGTAGGGGAACAGCAAACAGCCAATAAAGCAGCCCGCCCGCTCGCCTGCCCGCCACAATGGACCTACCTGTGTACACTAGATGGATGTGATGGAATGTACTGTCGTCCCTACATTTCAAGAAGAAGTAAGAATTGCAGTTGCAACAAAGCCTTGCTTGCCTACAAAGAGAGCAGCAATTTGGATTTGTTACTATGTTACCTAGAAGAATAACAAACTGTGCAAGGATGGAGGTTGTAGGAGCAAGGAGAAGTTGTCTGTAAAGTTGGTGGATGCCTATTTTCCATTTTGCAGTCCCTTGTCTCCCTCTTGTGGCCTCCTGGAGGCAACTAGCTGTGCAAAAAAAAGACAGCCTGGCGGCCGGCTGTTGCAGTGTTGCCCTCTCAGGCAACACTGAGTGACTGACTGAGCCTCACCGTCTTATATAAAGTTCAGACGGAACTTTGCACGTGTCATAGTGGAGCCCTCAGGATTCCAGAGCCAGCTTTCTGACATCATAATGGGGCCTCAGAGATAAAAGCCTGGGCCCAGGCAGTGTTGGTCAGTGCTGCTCAGCAGGCAGCACTGGACTGGACTGGATTACAGCTGATACAAGGTGTGAAGGAACAAGGGGTGGCTGTGGGCATGCACTTGCTGCCGCTGCCAGTGTTTATCTGCATGGCAGCAGGGCATTTGGGCGTTGCCAGGAAGGCGTTTTTATGTAGATTCCTCCTCTTTCAGCACTGCATTGTGGTGCAAGCAAAAGAAGCAAATCCTGTCTGGCTTCCTCTCCGGCCTTTATTCACCTCCCGTGTAGCTGTGAGTGTGTGAGCCTGCAGGGCCCCATGGAATTGCCTAGAAGTAGGCTGAATCGCTGCAAGGGCTGAACAGCAGTATCGGGCAGGCTCGGGCAACGCGCGGCCCGTTCGGGTTATCGCTTCTCGGCCTTTTGGCTAAGATCAAGTGTAGTATCTGTTCTTATCAGTTTAATATCTGATACGTCCCCTATCTGGGGACCATATATTAAATGGATTTTTAGAACAGGGAGATGGAAATAGAGCTTGCTCTGTCCACTCCACGCATTGACCTGGTATTGCAGTATTTCCAGGACCGGTGCACCCTTTCCTTATGTGTTGACTAAAAGCAGATTCCAAAAGTGTTTTTTGTCTTTGCTATTGTTTCTGTCTTTCTGAAGGGATCTCCCCTTTTAATCCCATTATTTCAACACCTGTTGGACAATGCATGAGTGATAATGAGCTCATTGATTAAATGCAATTAATGAATAGATTGCCACCTCTTGTTGTGTGTCGTCTGTGTTTCTGTGTTTCCGGCATTTCACATTGGAACACCTCATTCACCTTCCTTGTCTTCTCTCCGCCCTCCCTTTTAGGTAAGTTAAAGAGCTGCACCTGAGCCAGCCACTGATTGATTGATTGATTGATTGATTGATTGATTGATTGATTGATTGATTGATTGATTGATTGATGCAGCACAACAGTCAAATAGTGGAGTGGAGTAGGGGAACAGCAAACAGCCAATAAAGCAGCCCGCCCGCTCGCCTGCCCGCCACAATGGACCTACCTGTGTACACTAGATGGATGTGATGGAATGTACTGTCGTCCCTACATTTCAAGAAGAAGTAAGAATTGCAGTTGCAACAAAGCCTTGCTTGCCTACAAAGAGAGCAGCAATTTGGATTTGTTACTATGTTACCTAGAAGAATAACAAACTGTGCAAGGATGGAGGTTGTAGGAGCAAGGAGAAGTTGTCTGTAAAGTTGGTGGATGCCTATTTTCCATTTTGCAGTCCCTTGTGTCCCTCTTGTGGCCTCCTGGAGGCAACTAGCTGTGCAAAAAAAAAGACAGCCTGGCGGCCGGCTGTTGCAGTGTTGCCCTCTCAGGCAACACTGAGTGACTGACTGAGCCTCACCGTCTTATATAAAGTTCAGACGGAACTTTGCACGTGTCATAGTGGAGCCCTCAGGATTCCAGAGCCAGCTTTCTGACATCATAATGGGGCCTCAGAGATAAAAGCCTGGGCCCAGGCAGTGTTGGTCAGTGCTGCTCAGCAGGCAGCACTGGACTGGACTGGATTACAGCTGATACAAGGTGTGAAGGAACAAGGGGTGGCTGTGGGCATGCACTTGCTGCCGCTGCCAGTGTTTATCTGCATGGCAGCAGGGCATTTGGGCGTTGCCAGGAAGGCGTTTTTATGTAGATTCCTCCTCTTTCAGCACTGCATTGTGGTGCAAGCAAAAGAAGCAAATCCTGTCTGGCTTCCTCTCCGGCCTTTTCTCACCTCCCGTGTAGCTGTGAGTGTGTGAGCCTGCAGGGCCCCATGGAATTGCCTAGAAGTAGGCTGAATCGCTGCAAGGGCTGAACAGCAGTATCGGGCAGGCTCGGGCAACGCGCGGCCCGTTCGGGTTATCGCTTCTCGGCCTTTTGGCTAAGATCAAGTGTAGTATCTGTTCTTATCAGTTTAATATCTGATACGTCCCCTATCTGGGGACCATATATTAAATGGATTTTTAGAACAGGGAGATGGAAATAGAGCTTGCTCTGTCCACTCCACGCATTGACCTGGTATTGCAGTATTTCCAGGACCGGTGCACCCTTTCCTTATGTGTTGACTAAAAGCAGATTCCAAAAGTGTTTTTTGTCTTTGCTATTGTTTCTGTCTTTCTGAAGGGATCTCCCCTTTTAATCCCATTATTTCAACACCTGTTGGACAATGCATGAGTGATAATGAGCTCATTGATTAAATGCAATTAATGAATAGATTGCCACCTCTTGTTGTGTGTCGTCTGTGTTTCTGTGTTTCCGGCATTTCACATTGGAACACCTCATTCACCTTCCTTGTCTTCTCTCCGCCCTCCCTTTTAGGTAAGTTAAAGAGCTGCACCTGAGCCAGCCACTGATTGATTGATTGATTGATTGATTGATTGATTGATTGATTGATTGATGCAGCACAACAGTCAAATAGTGGAGTGGAGTAGGGGAACAGCAAACAGCCAATAAAGCAGCCCGCCCGCTCGCCTGCCCGCCACAATGGACCTACCTGTGTACACTAGATGGATGTGATGGAATGTACTGTCGTCCCTACATTTCAAGAAGAAGTAAGAATTGCAGTTGCAACAAAGCCTTGCTTGCCTACAAAGAGAGCAGCAATTTGGATTTGTTACTATGTTACCTAGAAGAATAACAAACTGTGCAAGGATGGAGGTTGTAGGAGCAAGGAGAAGTTGTCTGTAAAGTTGGTGGATGCCTATTTTCCATTTTGCAGTCCCTTGTCTCCCTCTTGTGGCCTCCTGGAGGCAACTAGCTGTGCAAAAAAAAGACAGCCTGGCGGCCGGCTGTTGCAGTGTTGCCCTCTCAGGCAACACTGAGTGACTGACTGAGCCTCACCGTCTTATATAAAGTTCAGACGGAACTTTGCACGTGTCATAGTGGAGCCCTCAGGATTCCAGAGCCAGCTTTCTGACATCATAATGGGGCCTCAGAGATAAAAGCCTGGGCCCAGGCAGTGTTGGTCAGTGCTGCTCAGCAGGCAGCACTGGACTGGACTGGATTACAGCTGATACAAGGTGTGAAGGAACAAGGGGTGGCTGTGGGCATGCACTTGCTGCCGCTGCCAGTGTTTATCTGCATGGCAGCAGGGCATTTGGGCGTTGCCAGGAAGGCGTTTTTATGTAGATTCCTCCTCTTTCAGCACTGCATTGTGGTGCAAGCAAAAGAAGCAAATCCTGTCTGGCTTCCTCTCCGGCCTTTATTCACCTCCCGTGTAGCTGTGAGTGTGTGAGCCTGCAGGGCCCCATGGAATTGCCTAGAAGTAGGCTGAATCGCTGCAAGGGCTGAACAGCAGTATCGGGCAGGCTCGGGCAACGCGCGGCCCGTTCGGGTTATCGCTTCTCGGCCTTTTGGCTAAGATCAAGTGTAGTATCTGTTCTTATCAGTTTAATATCTGATACGTCCCCTATCTGGGGACCATATATTAAATGGATTTTTAGAACAGGGAGATGGAAATAGAGCTTGCTCTGTCCACTCCACGCATTGACCTGGTATTGCAGTATTTCCAGGACCGGTGCACCCTTTCCTTATGTGTTGACTAAAAGCAGATTCCAAAAGTGTTTTTTGTCTTTGCTATTGTTTCTGTCTTTCTGAAGGGATCTCCCCTTTTAATCCCATTATTTCAACACCTGTTGGACAATGCATGAGTGATAATGAGCTCATTGATTAAATGCAATTAATGAATAGATTGCCACCTCTTGTTGTGTGTCGTCTGTTTCTGTGTTTCCGGCATTTCACATTGGAACACCTCATTCACCTTCCTTGTCTTCTCTCCGCCCTCCCTTTTAGGTAAGTTAAAGAGCTGCACCTGAGCCAGCCACTGATTGATTGATTGATTGATTGATTGATTGATTGATTGATTGATTGATTGATTGATGCAGCACAACAGTCAAATAGTGGAGTGGAGTAGGGGAACAGCAAACAGCCAATAAAGCAGCCCGCCCGCTCGCCTGCCCGCCACAATGGACCTACCTGTGTACACTAGATGGATGTGATGGAATGTACTGTCGTCCCTACATTTCAAGAAGAAGTAAGAATTGCAGTTGCAACAAAGCCTTGCTTGCCTACAAAGAGAGCAGCAATTTGGATTTGTTACTATGTTACCTAGAAGAATAACAAACTGTGCAAGGATGGAGGTTGTAGGAGCAAGGAGAAGTTGTCTGTAAAGTTGGTGGATGCCTATTTTCCATTTTGCAGTCCCTTGTCTCCCTCTTGTGGCCTCCTGGAGGCAACTAGCTGTGCAAAAAAAAGACAGCCTGGCGGCCGGCTGTTGCAGTGTTGCCCTCTCAGGCAACACTGAGTGACTGACTGAGCCTCACCGTCTTATATAAAGTTCAGACGGAACTTTGCACGTGTCATAGTGGAGCCCTCAGGATTCCAGAGCCAGCTTTCTGACATCATAATGGGGCCTCAGAGATAAAAGCCTGGGCCCAGGCAGTGTTGGTCAGTGCTGCTCAGCAGGCAGCACTGGACTGGACTGGATTACAGCTGATACAAGGTGTGAAGGAACAAGGGGTGGCTGTGGGCATGCACTTGCTGCCGCTGCCAGTGTTTATCTGCATGGCAGCAGGGCATTTGGGCGTTGCCAGGAAGGCGTTTTTATGTAGATTCCTCCTCTTTCAGCACTGCATTGTGGTGCAAGCAAAAGAAGCAAATCCTGTCTGGCTTCCTCTCCGGCCTTTATTCACCTCCCGTGTAGCTGTGAGTGTGTGAGCCTGCAGGGCCCCATGGAATTGCCTAGAAGTAGGCTGAATCGCTGCAAGGGCTGAACAGCAGTATCGGGCAGGCTCGGGCAACGCGCGGCCCGTTCGGGTTATCGCTTCTCGGCCTTTTGGCTAAGATCAAGTGTAGTATCTGTTCTTATCAGTTTAATATCTGATACGTCCCCTATCTGGGGACCATATATTAAATGGATTTTTAGAACAGGGAGATGGAAATAGAGCTTGCTCTGTCCACTCCACGCATTGACCTGGTATTGCAGTATTTCCAGGACCGGTGCACCCTTTCCTTATGTGTTGACTAAAAGCAGATTCCAAAAGTGTTTTTTGTCTTTGCTATTGTTTCTGTCTTTCTGAAGGGATCTCCCCTTTTAATCCCATTATTTCAACACCTGTTGGACAATGCATGAGTGATAATGAGATCATTGATTAAATGCAATTAATGAATAGATTGCCACCTCTTGTTGTGTGTCGTCTGTGTTTCTGTGTTTCCGGCATTTCACATTGGAACACCTCATTCACCTTCCTTGTCTTCTCTCCGCCCTCCCTTTTAGGTAAGTTAAAGAGCTGCACCTGAGCCAGCCACTGATTGATTGATTGATTGATTGATTGATTGATTGATTGATTGATTGATGCAGCACAACAGTCAAATAGTGGAGTGGAGTAGGGGAACAGCAAACAGCCAATAAAGCAGCCCGCCCGCTCGCCTGCCCGCCACAATGGACCTACCTGTGTACACTAGATGGATGTGATGGAATGTACTGTCGTCCCTACATTTCAAGAAGAAGTAAGAATTGCAGTTGCAACAAAGCCTTGCTTGCCTACAAAGAGAGCAGCAATTTGGATTTGTTACTATGTTACCTAGAAGAATAACAAACTGTGCAAGGATGGAGGTTGTAGGAGCAAGGAGAAGTTGTCTGTAAAGTTGGTGGATGCCTATTTTCCATTTTGCAGTCCCTTGTCTCCCTCTTGTGGCCTCCTGGAGGCAACTAGCTGTGCAAAAAAAAGACAGCCTGGCGGCCGGCTGTTGCAGTGTTGCCCTCTCAGGCAACACTGAGTGACTGACTGAGCCTCACCGTCTTATATAAAGTTCAGACGGAACTTTGCACGTGTCATAGTGGAGCCCTCAGGATTCCAGAGCCAGCTTTCTGACATCATAATGGGGCCTCAGAGATAAAAGCCTGGGCCCAGGCAGTGTTGGTCAGTGCTGCTCAGCAGGCAGCACTGGACTGGACTGGATTACAGCTGATACAAGGTGTGAAGGAACAAGGGGTGGCTGTGGGCATGCACTTGCTGCCGCTGCCAGTGTTTATCTGCATGGCAGCAGGGCATTTGGGCGTTGCCAGGAAGGCGTTTTTATGTAGATTCCTCCTCTTTCAGCACTGCATTGTGGTGCAAGCAAAAGAAGCAAATCCTGTCTGGCTTCCTCTCCGGCCTTTATTCACCTCCCGTGTAGCTGTGAGTGTGTGAGCCTGCAGGGCCCCATGGAATTGCCTAGAAGTAGGCTGAATCGCTGCAAGGGCTGAACAGCAGTATCGGGCAGGCTCGGGCAACGCGCGGCCCGTTCGGGTTATCGCTTCTCGGCCTTTTGGCTAAGATCAAGTGTAGTATCTGTTCTTATCAGTTTAATATCTGATACGTCCCCTATCTGGGGACCATATATTAAATGGATTTTTAGAACAGGGAGATGGAAATAGAGCTTGCTCTGTCCACTCCACGCATTGACCTGGTATTGCAGTATTTCCAGGACCGGTGCACCCTTTCCTTATGTGTTGACTAAAAGCAGATTCCAAAAGTGTTTTTTGTCTTTGCTATTGTTTCTGTCTTTCTGAAGGGATCTCCCCTTTTAATCCCATTATTTCAACACCTGTTGGACAATGCATGAGTGATAATGAGCTCATTGATTAAATGCAATTAATGAATAGATTGCCACCTCTTGTTGTGTGTCGTCTGTGTTTCTGTGTTTCCGGCATTTCACATTGGAACACCTCATTCACCTTCCTTGTCTTCTCTCCGCCCTCCCTTTTAGGTAAGTTAAAGAGCTGCACCTGAGCCAGCCACTGATTGATTGATTGATTGATTGATTGATTGATTGATTGATTGATTGATTGATTGATTGATTGATTGATGCAGCACAACAGTCAAATAGTGGAGTGGAGTAGGGGAACAGCAAACAGCCAATAGAGCAGCCCGCCCGCTCGCCTGCCCGCCACAATGGACCTACCTGTGTACACTAGATGGATGTGATGGAATGTACTGTCGTCCCTACATTTCAAGAAGAAGTAAGAATTGCAGTTGCAACAAAGCCTTGCTTGCCTACAAAGAGAGCAGCAATTTGGATTTGTTACTATGTTACCTAGAAGAATAACAAACTGTGCAAGGATGGAGGTTGTAGGAGCAAGGAGAAGTTGTCTGTAAAGTTGGTGGATGCCTATTTTCCATTTTGCAGTCCCTTGTCTCCCTCTTGTGGCCTCCTGGAGGCAACTAGCTGTGCAAAAAAAAGACAGCCTGGCGGCCGGCTGTTGCAGTGTTGCCCTCTCAGGCAACACTGAGTGACTGACTGAGCCTCACCGTCTTATATAAAGTTCAGACGGAACTTTGCACGTGTCATAGTGGAGCCCTCAGGATTCCAGAGCCAGCTTTCTGACATCATAATGGGGCCTCAGAGATAAAAGCCTGGGCCCAGGCAGTGTTGGTCAGTGCTGCTCAGCAGGCAGCACTGGACTGGACTGGATTACAGCTGATACAAGGTGTGAAGGAACAAGGGGTGGCTGTGGGCATGCACTTGCTGCCGCTGCCAGTGTTTATCTGCATGGCAGCAGGGCATTTGGGCGTTGCCAGGAAGGCGTTTTTATGTAGATTCCTCCTCTTTCAGCACTGCATTGTGGTGCAAGCAAAAGAAGCAAATCCTGTCTGGCTTCCTCTCCGGCCTTTATTCACCTCCCGTGTAGCTGTGAGTGTGTGAGCCTGCAGGGCCCCATGGAATTGCCTAGAAGTAGGCTGAATCGCTGCAAGGGCTGAACAGCAGTATCGGGCAGGCTCGGGCAACGCGCGGCCCGTTCGGGTTATCGCTTCTCGGCCTTTTGGCTAAGATCAAGTGTAGTATCTGTTCTTATCAGTTTAATATCTGATACGTCCCCTATCTGGGGACCATATATTAAATGGATTTTTAGAACAGGGAGATGGAAATAGAGCTTGCTCTGTCCACTCCACGCATTGACCTGGTATTGCAGTATTTCCAGGACCGGTGCACCCTTTCCTTATGTGTTGACTAAAAGCAGATTCCAAAAGTGTTTTTTGTCTTTGCTATTGTTTCTGTCTTTCTGAAGGGATCTCCCCTTTTAATCCCATTATTTCAACACCTGTTGGACAATGCATGAGTGATAATGAGCTCATTGATTAAATGCAATTAATGAATAGATTGCCACCTCTTGTTGTGTGTCGTCTGTGTTTCTGTGTTTCCGGCATTTCACATTGGAACACCTCATTCACCTTCCTTGTCTTCTCTCCGCCCTCCCTTTTAGGTAAGTTAAAGAGCTGCACCTGAGCCAGCCACTGATTGATTGATTGATTGATTGATTGATTGATTGATTGATTGATTGATTGATTGATGCAGCACAACAGTCAAATAGTGGAGTGGAGTAGGGGAACAGCAAACAGCCAATAAAGCAGCCCGCCCGCTCGCCTGCCCGCCACAATGGACCTACCTGTGTACACTAGATGGATGTGATGGAATGTACTGTCGTCCCTACATTTCAAGAAGAAGTAAGAATTGCAGTTGCAACAAAGCCTTGCTTGCCTACAAAGAGAGCAGCAATTTGGATTTGTTACTATGTTACCTAGAAGAATAACAAACTGTGCAAGGATGGAGGTTGTAGGAGCAAGGAGAAGTTGTCTGTAAAGTTGGTGGATGCCTATTTTCCATTTTGCAGTCCCTTGTCTCCCTCTTGTGGCCTCCTGGAGGCAACTAGCTGTGCAAAAAAAAGACAGCCTGGCGGCCGGCTGTTGCAGTGTTGCCCTCTCAGGCAACACTGAGTGACTGACTGAGCCTCACCGTCTTATATAAAGTTCAGACGGAACTTTGCACGTGTCATAGTGGAGCCCTCAGGATTCCAGAGCCAGCTTTCTGACATCATAATGGGGCCTCAGAGATAAAAGCCTGGGCCCAGGCAGTGTTGGTCAGTGCTGCTCAGCAGGCAGCACTGGACTGGACTGGATTACAGCTGATACAAGGTGTGAAGGAACAAGGGGTGGCTGTGGGCATGCACTTGCTGCCGCTGCCAGTGTTTATCTGCATGGCAGCAGGGCATTTGGGCGTTGCCAGGAAGGCGTTTTTATGTAGATTCCTCCTCTTTCAGCACTGCATTGTGGTGCAAGCAAAAGAAGCAAATCCTGTCTGGCTTCCTCTCCGGCCTTTATTCACCTCCCGTGTAGCTGTGAGTGTGTGAGCCTGCAGGGCCCCATGGAATTGCCTAGAAGTAGGCTGAATCGCTGCAAGGGCTGAACAGCAGTATCGGGCAGGCTCGGGCAACGCGCGGCCCGTTCGGGTTATCGCTTCTCGGCCTTTTGGCTAAGATCAAGTGTAGTATCTGTTCTTATCAGTTTAATATCTGATACGTCCCCTATCTGGGGACCATATATTAAATGGATTTTTAGAACAGGGAGATGGAAATAGAGCTTGCTCTGTCCACTCCACGCATTGACCTGGTATTGCAGTATTTCCAGGACCGGTGCACCCTTTCCTTATGTGTTGACTAAAAGCAGATTCCAAAAGTGTTTTTTGTCTTTGCTATTGTTTCTGTCTTTCTGAAGGGATCTCCCCTTTTAATCCCATTATTTCAACACCTGTTGGACAATGCATGAGTGATAATGAGCTCATTGATTAAATGCAATTAATGAATAGATTGCCACCTCTTGTTGTGTGTCGTCTGTGTTTCTGTGTTTCCGGCATTTCACATTGGAACACCTCATTCACCTTCCTTGTCTTCTCTCCGCCCTCTCTTTTAGGTAAGTTAAAGAGCTGCACCTGAGCCAGCCACTGATTGATTGATTGATTGATTGATTGATTGATTGATTGATTGATGCAGCACAACAGTCAAATAGTGGAGTGGAGTAGGGGAACAGCAAACAGCCAATAAAGCAGCCCGCCCGCTCGCCTGCCCGCCACAATGGACCTACCTGTGTACACTAGATGGATGTGATGGAATGTACTGTCGTCCCTACATTTCAAGAAGAAGTAAGAATTGCAGTTGCAACAAAGCCTTGCTTGCCTACAAAGAGAGCAGCAATTTGGATTTGTTACTATGTTACCTAGAAGAATAACAAACTGTGCAAGGATGGAGGTTGTAGGAGCAAGGAGAAGTTGTCTGTAAAGTTGGTGGATGCCTATTTTCCATTTTGCAGTCCCTTGTCTCCCTCTTGTGGCCTCCTGGAGGCAACTAGCTGTGCAAAAAAAAGACAGCCTGGCGGCCGGCTGTTGCAGTGTTGCCCTCTCAGGCAACACTGAGTGACTGACTGAGCCTCACCGTCTTATATAAAGTTCAGACGGAACTTTGCACGTGTCATAGTGGAGCCCTCAGGATTCCAGAGCCAGCTTTCTGACATCATAATGGGGCCTCAGAGATAAAAGCCTGGGCCCAGGCAGTGTTGGTCAGTGCTGCTCAGCAGGCAGCACTGGACTGGACTGGATTACAGCTGATACAAGGTGTGAAGGAACAAGGGGTGGCTGTGGGCATGCACTTGCTGCCGCTGCCAGTGTTTATCTGCATGGCAGCAGGGCATTTGGGCGTTGCCAGGAAGGCGTTTTTATGTAGATTCCTCCTCTTTCAGCACTGCATTGTGGTGCAAGCAAAAGAAGCAAATCCTGTCTGGCTTCCTCTCCGGCCTTTATTCACCTCCCGTGTAGCTGTGAGTGTGTGAGCCTGCAGGGCCCCATGGAATTGCCTAGAAGTAGGCTGAATCGCTGCAAGGGCTGAACAGCAGTATCGGGCAGGCTCGGGCAACGCGCGGCCCGTTCGGGTTATCGCTTCTCGGCCTTTTGGCTAAGATCAAGTGTAGTATCTGTTCTTATCAGTTTAATATCTGATACGTCCCCTATCTGGGGACCATATATTAAATAGATTTTTAGAACAGGGAGATGGAAATAGAGCTTGCTCTGTCCACTCCACGCATTGACCTGGTATTGCAGTATTTCCAGGACCGGTGCACCCTTTCCTTATGTGTTGACTAAAAGCAGATTCCAAAAGTGTTTTTTGTCTTTGCTATTGTTTCTGTCTTTCTGAAGGGATCTCCCCTTTTAATCCCATTATTTCAACACCTGTTGGACAATGCATGAGTGATAATGAGCTCATTGATTAAATGCAATTAATGAATAGATTGCCACCTCTTGTTGTGTGTCGTCTGTGTTTCTGTGTTTCCGGCATTTCACATTGGAACACCTCATTCACCTTCCTTGTCTTCTCTCCGCCCTCCCTTTTAGGTAAGTTAAAGAGCTGCACCTGAGCCAGCCACTGATTGATTGATTGATTGATTGATTGATTGATTGATTGATTGATTGATTGATTGATGCAGCACAACAGTCAAATAGTGGAGTGGAGTAGGGGAACAGCAAACAGCCAATAAAGCAGCCCGCCCGCTCGCCTGCCCGCCACAATGGACCTACCTGTGTACACTAGATGGATGTGATGGAATGTACTGTCGTCCCTACATTTCAAGAAGAAGTAAGAATTGCAGTTGCAACAAAGCCTTGCTTGCCTACAAAGAGAGCAGCAATTTGGATTTGTTACTATGTTACCTAGAAGAATAACAAACTGTGCAAGGATGGAGGTTGTAGGAGCAAGGAGAAGTTGTCTGTAAAGTTGGTGGATGCCTATTTTCCATTTTGCAGTCCCTTGTCTCCCTCTTGTGGCCTCCTGGAGGCAACTAGCTGTGCAAAAAAAAGACAGCCTGGCGGCCGGCTGTTGCAGTGTTGCCCTCTCAGGCAACACTGAGTGACTGACTGAGCCTCACCGTCTTATATAAAGTTCAGACGGAACTTTGCACGTGTCATAGTGGAGCCCTCAGGATTCCAGAGCCAGCTTTCTGACATCATAATGGGGCCTCAGAGATAAAAGCCTGGGCCCAGGCAGTGTTGGTCAGTGCTGCTCAGCAGGCAGCACTGGACTGGACTGGATTACAGCTGATACAAGGTGTGAAGGAACAAGGGGTGGCTGTGGGCATGCACTTGCTGCCGCTGCCAGTGTTTATCTGCATGGCAGCAGGGCATTTGGGCGTTGCCAGGAAGGCGTTTTTATGTAGATTCCTCCTCTTTCAGCACTGCATTGTGGTGCAAGCAAAAGAAGCAAATCCTGTCTGGCTTCCTCTCCGGCCTTTATTCACCTCCCGTGTAGCTGTGAGTGTGTGAGCCTGCAGGGCCCCATGGAATTGCCTAGAAGTAGGCTGAATCGCTGCAAGGGCTGAACAGCAGTATCGGGCAGGCTCGGGCAACGCGCGGCCCGTTCGGGTTATCGCTTCTCGGCCTTTTGGCTAAGATCAAGTGTAGTATCTGTTCTTATCAGTTTAATATCTGATACGTCCCCTATCTGGGGACCATATATTAAATGGATTTTTAGAACAGGGAGATGGAAATAGAGCTTGCTCTGTCCACTCCACGCATTGACCTGGTATTGCAGTATTTCCAGGACCGGTGCACCCTTTCCTTATGTGTTGACTAAAAGCAGATTCCAAAAGTGTTTTTTGTCTTTGCTATTGTTTCTGTCTTTCTGAAGGGATCTCCCCTTTTAATCCCATTATTTCAACACCTGTTGGACAATGCATGAGTGATAATGAGCTCATTGATTAAATGCAATTAATGAATAGATTGCCACCTCTTGTTGTGTGTCGTCTGTGTTTCTGTGTTTCCGGCATTTCACATTGGAACACCTCATTCACCTTCCTTGTCTTCTCTCCGCCCTCCCTTTTAGGTAAGTTAAAGAGCTGCACCTGAGCCAGCCACTTGATTGATTGATTGATTGATTGATTGATTGATTGATTGATTGATTGATGCAGCACAACAGTCAAATAGTGGAGTGGAGTAGGGGAACAGCAAACAGCCAATAAAGCAGCCCGCCCGCTCGCCTGCCCGCCACAATGGACCTACCTGTGTACACTAGATGGATGTGATGGAATGTACTGTCGTCCCTACATTTCAAGAAGAAGTAAGAATTGCAGTTGCAACAAAGCCTTGCTTGCCTACAAAGAGAGCAGCAATTTGGATTTGTTACTATGTTACCTAGAAGAATAACAAACTGTGCAAGGATGGAGGTTGTAGGAGCAAGGAGAAGTTGTCTGTAAAGTTGGTGGATGCCTATTTTCCATTTTGCAGTCCCTTGTCTCCCTCTTGTGGCCTCCTGGAGGCAACTAGCTGTGCAAAAAAAAGACAGCCTGGCGGCCGGCTGTTGCAGTGTTGCCCTCTCAGGCAACACTGAGTGACTGACTGAGCCTCACCGTCTTATATAAAGTTCAGACGGAACTTTGCACGTGTCATAGTGGAGCCCTCAGGATTCCAGAGCCAGCTTTCTGACATCATAATGGGGCCTCAGAGATAAAAGCCTGGGCCCAGGCAGTGTTGGTCAGTGCTGCTCAGCAGGCAGCACTGGACTGGACTGGATTACAGCTGATACAAGGTGTGAAGGAACAAGGGGTGGCTGTGGGCATGCACTTGCTGCCGCTGCCAGTGTTTATCTGCATGGCAGCAGGGCATTTGGGCGTTGCCAGGAAGGCGTTTTTATGTAGATTCCTCCTCTTTCAGCACTGCATTGTGGTGCAAGCAAAAGAAGCAAATCCTGTCTGGCTTCCTCTCCGGCCTTTATTCACCTCCCGTGTAGCTGTGAGTGTGTGAGCCTGCAGGGCCCCATGGAATTGCCTAGAAGTAGGCTGAATCGCTGCAAGGGCTGAACAGCAGTATCGGGCAGGCTCGGGCAACGCGCGGCCCGTTCGGGTTATCGCTTCTCGGCCTTTTGGCTAAGATCAAGTGTAGTATCTGTTCTTATCAGTTTAATATCTGATACGTCCCCTATCTGGGGACCATATATTAAATGCATTTTTAGAACAGGGAGATGGAAATAGAGCTTGCTCTGTCCACTCCACGCATTGACCTGGTATTGCAGTATTTCCAGGACCGGTGCACCCTTTCCTTATGTGTTGACTAAAAGCAGATTCCAAAAGTGTTTTTTGTCTTTGCTATTGTTTCTGTCTTTCTGAAGGGATCTCCCCTTTTAATCCCATTATTTCAACACCTGTTGGACAATGCATGAGTGATAATGAGCTCATTGATTAAATGCAATTAATGAATAGATTGCCACCTCTTGTTGTGTGTCGTCTGTGTTTCTGTGTTTCCGGCATTTCACATTGGAACACCTCATTCACCTTCCTTGTCTTCTCTCCGCCCTCCCTTTTAGGTAAGTTAAAGAGCTGCACCTGAGCCAGCCACTGATTGATTGATTGATTGATTGATTGATTGATTGATTGATTGATGCAGCACAACAGTCAAATAGTGGAGTGGAGTAGGGGAACAGCAAACAGCCAATAAAGCAGCCCGCCCGCTCGCCTGCCCGCCACAATGAACCTACCTGTGTACACTAGATGGATGTGATGGAATGTACTGTCGTCCCTACATTTCAAGAAGAAGTAAGAATTGCAGTTGCAACAAAGCCTTGCTTGCCTACAAAGAGAGCAGCAATTTGGATTTGTTACTATGTTACCTAGAAGAATAACAAACTGTGCAAGGATGGAGGTTGTAGGAGCAAGGAGAAGTTGTCTGTAAAGTTGGTGGATGCCTATTTTCCATTTTGCAGTCCCTTGTCTCCCTCTTGTGGCCTCCTGGAGGCAACTAGCTGTGCAAAAAAAAGACAGCCTGGCGGCCGGCTGTTGCAGTGTTGCCCTCTCAGGCAACACTGAGTGACTGACTGAGCCTCACCGTCTTATATAAAGTTCAGACGGAACTTTGCACGTGTCATAGTGGAGCCCTCAGGATTCCAGAGCCAGCTTTCTGACATCATAATGGGGCCTCAGAGATAAAAGCCTGGGCCCAGGCAGTGTTGGTCAGTGCTGCTCAGCAGGCAGCACTGGACTGGACTGGATTACAGCTGATACAAGGTGTGAAGGAACAAGGGGTGGCTGTGGGCATGCACTTGCTGCCGCTGCCAGTGTTTATCTGCATGGCAGCAGGGCATTTGGGCGTTGCCAGGAAGGCGTTTTTATGTAGATTCCTCCTCTTTCAGCACTGCATTGTGGTGCAAGCAAAAGAAGCAAATCCTGTCTGGCTTCCTCTCCGGCCTTTATTCACCTCCCGTGTAGCTGTGAGTGTGTGAGCCTGCAGGGCCCCATGGAATTGCCTAGAAGTAGGCTGAATCGCTGCAAGGGCTGAACAGCAGTATCGGGCAGGCTCGGGCAACGCGCGGCCCGTTCGGGTTATCGCTTCTCGGCCTTTTGGCTAAGATCAAGTGTAGTATCTGTTGTTATCAGTTTAATATCTGATACGTCCCCTATCTGGGGACCATATATTAAATGGATTTTTAGAACAGGGAGATGGAAATAGAGCTTGCTCTGTCCACTCCACGCATTGACCTGGTATTGCAGTATTTCCAGGACCGGTGCACCCTTTCCTTATGTGTTGACTAAAAGCAGATTCCAAAAGTGTTTTTTGTCTTTGCTATTGTTTCTGTCTTTCTGAAGGGATCTCCCCTTTTAATCCCATTATTTCAACACCTGTTGGACAATGCATGAGTGATAATGAGCTCATTGATTAAATGCAATTAATGAATAGATTGCCACCTCTTGTTGTGTGTCGTCTGTGTTTCTGTGTTTCCGGCATTTCACATTGGAACACCTCATTCACCTTCCTTGTCTTCTCTCCGCCCTCTCTTTTAGGTAAGTTAAAGAGCTGCACCTGAGCCAGCCACTGATTGATTGATTGATTGATTGATTGATTGATTGATTGATTGATTGATTGATTGATGCAGCACAACAGTCAAATAGTGGAGTGGAGTAGGGGAACAGCAAACAGCCAATAAAGCAGCCCGCCCGCTCGCCTGCCCGCCACAATGGACCTACCTGTGTACACTAGATGGATGTGATGGAATGTACTGTCGTCCCTACATTTCAAGAAGAAGTAAGAATTGCAGTTGCAACAAAGCCTTGCTTGCCTACAAAGAGAGCAGCAATTTGGATTTGTTACTATGTTACCTAGAAGAATAACAAACTGTGCAAGGATGGAGGTTGTAGGAGCAAGGAGAAGTTGTCTGTAAAGTTGGTGGATGCCTATTTTCCATTTTGCAGTCCCTTGTCTCCCTCTTGTGGCCTCCTGGAGGCAACTAGCTGTGCAAAAAAAAGACAGCCTGGCGGCCGGCTGTTGCAGTGTTGCCCTCTCAGGCAACACTGAGTGACTGACTGAGCCTCACCGTCTTATATAAAGTTCAGACGGAACTTTGCACGTGTCATAGTGGAGCCCTCAGGATTCCAGAGCCAGCTTTCTGACATCATAATGGGGCCTCAGAGATAAAAGCCTGGGCCCAGGCAGTGTTGGTCAGTGCTGCTCAGCAGGCAGCACTGGACTGGACTGGATTACAGCTGATACAAGGTGTGAAGGAACAAGGGGTGGCTGTGGGCATGCACTTGCTGCCGCTGCCAGTGTTTATCTGCATGGCAGCAGGGCATTTGGGCGTTGCCAGGAAGGCGTTTTTATGTAGATTCCTCCTCTTTCAGCACTGCATTGTGGTGCAAGCAAAAGAAGCAAATCCTGTCTGGCTTCCTCTCCGGCCTTTATTCACCTCCCGTGTAGCTGTGAGTGTGTGAGCCTGCAGGGCCCCATGGAATTGCCTAGAAGTAGGCTGAATCGCTGCAAGGGCTGAACAGCAGTATCGGGCAGGCTCGGGCAACGCGCGGCCCGTTCGGGTTATCGCTTCTCGGCCTTTTGGCTAAGATCAAGTGTAGTATCTGTTCTTATCAGTTTAATATCTGATACGTCCCCTATCTGGGGACCATATATTAAATGGATTTTTAGAACAGGGAGATGGAAATAGAGCTTGCTCTGTCCACTCCACGCATTGACCTGGTATTGCAGTATTTCCAGGACCGGTGCACCCTTTCCTTATGTGTTGACTAAAAGCAGATTCCAAAAGTGTTTTTTGTCTTTGCTATTGTTTCTGTCTTTCTGAAGGGATCTCCCCTTTTAATCCCATTATTTCAACACCTGTTGGACAATGCATGAGTGATAATGAGCTCATTGATTAAATGCAATTAATGAATAGATTGCCACCTCTTGTTGTGTGTCGTCTGTGTTTCTGTGTTTCCGGCATTTCACATTGGAACACCTCATTCACCTTCCTTGTCTTCTCTCCGCCCTCCCTTTTAGGTAAGTTAAAGAGCTGCACCTGAGCCAGCCACTGATTGATTGATTGATTGATTGATTGATTGATTGATTGATTGATTGATGCAGCACAACAGTCAAATAGTGGAGTGGAGTAGGGGAACAGCAAACAGCCAATAAAGCAGCCCGCCCGCTCGCCTGCCCGCCACAATGGACCTACCTGTGTACACTAGATGGATGTGATGGAATGTACTGTCGTCCCTACATTTCAAGAAGAAGTAAGAATTGCAGTTGCAACAAAGCCTTGCTTGCCTACAAAGAGAGCAGCAATTTGGATTTGTTACTATGTTACCTAGAAGAATAACAAACTGTGCAAGGATGGAGGTTGTAGGAGCAAGGAGAAGTTGTCTGTAAAGTTGGTGGATGCCTATTTTCCATTTTGCAGTCCCTTGTCTCCCTCTTGTGGCCTCCTGGAGGCAACTAGCTGTGCAAAAAAAAGACAGCCTGGCGGCCGGCTGTTGCAGTGTTGCCCTCTCAGGCAACACTGAGTGACTGACTGAGCCTCACCGTCTTATATAAAGTTCAGACGGAACTTTGCACGTGTCATAGTGGAGCCCTCAGGATTCCAGAGCCAGCTTTCTGACATCATAATGGGGCCTCAGAGATAAAAGCCTGGGCCCAGGCAGTGTTGGTCAGTGCTGCTCAGCAGGCAGCACTGGACTGGACTGGATTACAGCTGATACAAGGTGTGAAGGAACAAGGGGTGGCTGTGGGCATGCACTTGCTGCCGCTGCCAGTGTTTATCTGCATGGCAGCAGGGCATTTGGGCGTTGCCAGGAAGGCGTTTTTATGTAGATTCCTCCTCTTTCAGCACTGCATTGTGGTGCAAGCAAAAGAAGCAAATCCTGTCTGGCTTCCTCTCCGGCCTTTATTCACCTCCCGTGTAGCTGTGAGTGTGTGAGCCTGCAGGGCCCCATGGAATTGCCTAGAAGTAGGCTGAATCGCTGCAAGGGCTGAACAGCAGTATCGGGCAGGCTCGGGCAACGCGCGGCCCGTTCGGGTTATCGCTTCTCGGCCTTTTGGCTAAGATCAAGTGTAGTATCTGTTCTTATCAGTTTAATATCTGATACGTCCCCTATCTGGGGACCATATATTAAATGGATTTTTAGAACAGGGAGATGGAAATAGAGCTTGCTCTGTCCACTCCACGCATTGACCTGGTATTGCAGTATTTCCAGGACCGGTGCACCCTTTCCTTATGTGTTGACTAAAAGCAGATTCCAAAAGTGTTTTTTGTCTTTGCTATTGTTTCTGTCTTTCTGAAGGGATCTCCCCTTTTAATCCCATTATTTCAACACCTGTTGGACAATGCATGAGTGATAATGAGCTCATTGATTAAATGCAATTAATGAATAGATTGCCACCTCTTGTTGTGTGTCGTCTGTGTTTCTGTGTTTCCGGCATTTCACATTGGAACACCTCATTCACCTTCCTTGTCTTCTCTCCGCCCTCCCTTTTAGGTAAGTTAAAGAGCTGCACCTGAGCCAGCCACTGATTGATTGATTGATTGATTGATTGATTGATTGATTGATTGATGCAGCACAACAGTCAAATAGTGGAGTGGAGTAGGGGAACAGCAAACAGCCAATAAAGCAGCCCGCCCGCTCGCCTGCCCGCCACAATGGACCTACCTGTGTACACTAGATGGATGTGATGGAATGTACTGTCGTCCCTACATTTCAAGAAGAAGTAAGAATTGCAGTTGCAACAAAGCCTTGCTTGCCTACAAAGAGAGCAGCAATTTGGATTTGTTACTATGTTACCTAGAAGAATAACAAACTGTGCAAGGATGGAGGTTGTAGGAGCAAGGAGAAGTTGTCTGTAAAGTTGGTGGATGCCTATTTTCCATTTTGCAGTCCCTTGTCTCCCTCTTGTGGCCTCCTGGAGGCAACTAGCTGTGCAAAAAAAAGACAGCCTGGCGGCCGGCTGTTGCAGTGTTGCCCTCTCAGGCAACACTGAGTGACTGACTGAGCCTCACCGTCTTATATAAAGTTCAGACGGAACTTTGCACGTGTCATAGTGGAGCCCTCAGGATTCCAGAGCCAGCTTTCTGACATCATAATGGGGCCTCAGAGATAAAAGCCTGGGCCCAGGCAGTGTTGGTCAGTGCTGCTCAGCAGGCAGCACTGGACTGGACTGGATTACAGCTGATACAAGGTGTGAAGGAACAAGGGGTGGCTGTGGGCATGCACTTGCTGCCGCTGCCAGTGTTTATCTGCATGGCAGCAGGGCATTTGGGCGTTGCCAGGAAGGCGTTTTTATGTAGATTCCTCCTCTTTCAGCACTGCATTGTGGTGCAAGCAAAAGAAGCAAATCCTGTCTGGCTTCCTCTCCGGCCTTTATTCACCTCCCGTGTAGCTGTGAGTGTGTGAGCCTGCAGGGCCCCATGGAATTGCCTAGAAGTAGGCTGAATCGCTGCAAGGGCTGAACAGCAGTATCGGGCAGGCTCGGGCAACGCGCGGCCCGTTCGGGTTATCGCTTCTCGGCCTTTTGGCTAAGATCAAGTGTAGTATCTGTTCTTATCAGTTTAATATCTGATACGTCCCCTATCTGGGGACCATATATTAAATGGATTTTTAGAACAGGGAGATGGAAATAGAGCTTGCTCTGTCCACTCCACGCATTGACCTGGTATTGCAGTATTTCCAGGACCGGTGCACCCTTTCCTTATGTGTTGACTAAAAGCAGATTCCAAAAGTGTTTTTTGTCTTTGCTATTGTTTCTGTCTTTCTGAAGGGATCTCCCCTTTTAATCCCATTATTTCAACACCTGTTGGACAATGCATGAGTGATAATGAGCTCATTGATTAAATGCAATTAATGAATAGATTGCCACCTCTTGTTGTGTGTCGTCTGTGTTTCTGTGTTTCCGGCATTTCACATTGGAACACCTCATTCACCTTCCTTGTCTTCTCTCCGCCCTCCCTTTTAGGTAAGTTAAAGAGCTGCACCTGAGCCAGCCACTTGATTGATTGATTGATTGATTGATTGATTGATTGATTGATTGATGCAGCACAACAGTCAAATAGTGGAGTGGAGTAGGGGAACAGCAAACAGCCAATAAAGCAGCCCGCCCGCTCGCCTGCCCGCCACAATGGACCTACCTGTGTACACTAGATGGATGTGATGGAATGTACTGTCGTCCCTACATTTCAAGAAGAAGTAAGAATTGCAGTTGCAACAAAGCCTTGCTTGCCTACAAAGAGAGCAGCAATTTGGATTTGTTACTATGTTACCTAGAAGAATAACAAACTGTGCAAGGATGGAGGTTGTAGGAGCAAGGAGAAGTTGTCTGTAAAGTTGGTGGATGCCTATTTTCCATTTTGCAGTCCCTTGTCTCCCTCTTGTGGCCTCCTGGAGGCAACTAGCTGTGCAAAAAAAAGACAGCCTGGCGGCCGGCTGTTGCAGTGTTGCCCTCTCAGGCAACACTGAGTGACTGACTGAGCCTCACCGTCTTATATAAAGTTCAGACGGAACTTTGCACGTGTCATAGTGGAGCCCTCAGGATTCCAGAGCCAGCTTTCTGACATCATAATGGGGCCTCAGAGATAAAAGCCTGGGCCCAGGCAGTGTTGGTCAGTGCTGCTCAGCAGGCAGCACTGGACTGGACTGGATTACAGCTGATACAAGGTGTGAAGGAACAAGGGGTGGCTGTGGGCATGCACTTGCTGCCGCTGCCAGTGTTTATCTGCATGGCAGCAGGGCATTTGGGCGTTGCCAGGAAGGCGTTTTTATGTAGATTCCTCCTCTTTCAGCACTGCATTGTGGTGCAAGCAAAAGAAGCAAATCCTGTCTGGCTTCCTCTCCGGCCTTTATTCACCTCCCGTGTAGCTGTGAGTGTGTGAGCCTGCAGGGCCCCATGGAATTGCCTAGAAGTAGGCTGAATCGCTGCAAGGGCTGAACAGCAGTATCGGGCAGGCTCGGGCAACGCGCGGCCCGTTCGGGTTATCGCTTCTCGGCCTTTTGGCTAAGATCAAGTGTAGTATCTGTTCTTATCAGTTTAATATCTGATACGTCCCCTATCTGGGGACCATATATTAAATGGATTTTTAGAACAGGGAGATGGAAATAGAGCTTGCTCTGTCCACTCCACGCATTGACCTGGTATTGCAGTATTTCCAGGACCGGTGCACCCTTTCCTTATGTGTTGACTAAAAGCAGATTCCAAAAGTGTTTTTTGTCTTTGCTATTGTTTCTGTCTTTCTGAAGGGATCTCCCCTTTTAATCCCATTATTTCAACACCTGTTGGACAATGCATGAGTGATAATGAGCTCATTGATTAAATGCAATTAATGAATAGATTGCCACCTCTTGTTGTGTGTCGTCTGTGTTTCTGTGTTTCCGGCATTTCACATTGGAACACCTCATTCACCTTCCTTGTCTTCTCTCCGCCCTCCCTTTTAGGTAAGTTAAAGAGCTGCACCTGAGCCAGCCACTTGATTGATTGATTGATTGATTGATTGATTGATTGATTGATTGATTGATGCAGCACAACAGTCAAATAGTGGAGTGGAGTAGGGGAACAGCAAACAGCCAATAAAGCAGCCCGCCCGCTCGCCTGCCCGCCACAATGGACCTACCTGTGTACACTAGATGGATGTGATGGAATGTACTGTCGTCCCTACATTTCAAGAAGAAGTAAGAATTGCAGTTGCAACAAAGCCTTGCTTGCCTACAAAGAGAGCAGCAATTTGGATTTGTTACTATGTTACCTAGAAGAATAACAAACTGTGCAAGGATGGAGGTTGTAGGAGCAAGGAGAAGTTGTCTGTAAAGTTGGTGGATGCCTATTTTCCATTTTGCAGTCCCTTGTCTCCCTCTTGTGGCCTCCTGGAGGCAACTAGCTGTGCAAAAAAAAGACAGCCTGGCGGCCGGCTGTTGCAGTGTTGCCCTCTCAGGCAACACTGAGTGACTGACTGAGCCTCACCGTCTTATATAAAGTTCAGACGGAACTTTGCACGTGTCATAGTGGAGCCCTCAGGATTCCAGAGCCAGCTTTCTGACATCATAATGGGGCCTCAGAGATAAAAGCCTGGGCCCAGGCAGTGTTGGTCAGTGCTGCTCAGCAGGCAGCACTGGACTGGACTGGATTACAGCTGATACAAGGTGTGAAGGAACAAGGGGTGGCTGTGGGCATGCACTTGCTGCCGCTGCCAGTGTTTATCTGCATGGCAGCAGGGCATTTGGGCGTTGCCAGGAAGGCGTTTTTATGTAGATTCCTCCTCTTTCAGCACTGCATTGTGGTGCAAGCAAAAGAAGCAAATCCTGTCTGGCTTCCTCTCCGGCCTTTATTCACCTCCCGTGTAGCTGTGAGTGTGTGAGCCTGCAGGGCCCCATGGAATTGCCTAGAAGTAGGCTGAATCGCTGCAAGGGCTGAACAGCAGTATCGGGCAGGCTCGGGCAACGCGCGGCCCGTTCGGGTTATCGCTTCTCGGCCTTTTGGCTAAGATCAAGTGTAGTATCTGTTCTTATCAGTTTAATATCTGATACGTCCCCTATCTGGGGACCATATATTAAATGGATTTTTAGAACAGGGAGATGGAAATAGAGCTTGCTCTGTCCACTCCACGCATTGACCTGGTATTGCAGTATTTCCAGGACCGGTGCACCCTTTCCTTATGTGTTGACTAAAAGCAGATTCCAAAAGTGTTTTTTGTCTTTGCTATTGTTTCTGTCTTTCTGAAGGGATCTCCCCTTTTAATCCCATTATTTCAACACCTGTTGGACAATGCATGAGTGATAATGAGCTCATTGATTAAATGCAATTAATGAATAGATTGCCACCTCTTGTTGTGTGTCGTCTGTGTTTCTGTGTTTCCGGCATTTCACATTGGAACACCTCATTCACCTTCCTTGTCTTCTCTCCGCCCTCCCTTTTAGGTAAGTTAAAGAGCTGCACCTGAGCCAGCCACTGAGTGATTGATTGATTGATTGATTGATTGATTGATTGATTGATTGATTGATTGATTGATTGATGCAGCACAACAGTCAAATAGTGGAGTGGAGTAGGGGAACAGCAAACAGCCAATAAAGCAGCCCGCCCGCTCGCCTGCCCGCCACAATGGACCTACCTGTGTACACTAGATGGATGTGATGGAATGTACTGTCGTCCCTACATTTCAAGAAGAAGTAAGAATTGCAGTTGCAACAAAGCCTTGCTTGCCTACAAAGAGAGCAGCAATTTGGATTTGTTACTATGTTACCTAGAAGAATAACAAACTGTGCAAGGATGGAGGTTGTAGGAGCAAGGAGAAGTTGTCTGTAAAGTTGGTGGATGCCTATTTTCCATTTTGCAGTCCCTTGTCTCCCTCTTGTGGCCTCCTGGAGGCAACTAGCTGTGCAAAAAAAAGACAGCCTGGCGGCCGGCTGTTGCAGTGTTGCCCTCTCAGGCAACACTGAGTGACTGACTGAGCCTCACCGTCTTATATAAAGTTCAGACGGAACTTTGCACGTGTCATAGTGGAGCCCTCAGGATTCCAGAGCCAGCTTTCTGACATCATAATGGGGCCTCAGAGATAAAAGCCTGGGCCCAGGCAGTGTTGGTCAGTGCTGCTCAGCAGGCAGCACTGGACTGGACTGGATTACAGCTGATACAAGGTGTGAAGGAACAAGGGGTGGCTGTGGGCATGCACTTGCTGCCGCTGCCAGTGTTTATCTGCATGGCAGCAGGGCATTTGGGCGTTGCCAGGAAGGCGTTTTTATGTAGATTCCTCCTCTTTCAGCACTGCATTGTGGTGCAAGCAAAAGAAGCAAATCCTGTCTGGCTTCCTCTCCGGCCTTTATTCACCTCCCGTGTAGCTGTGAGTGTGTGAGCCTGCAGGGCCCCATGGAATTGCCTAGAAGTAGGCTGAATCGCTGCAAGGGCTGAACAGCAGTATCGGGCAGGCTCGGGCAACGCGCGGCCCGTTCGGGTTATCGCTTCTCGGCCTTTTGGCTAAGATCAAGTGTAGTATCTGTTCTTATCAGTTTAATATCTGATACGTCCCCTATCTGGGGACCATATATTAAATGGATTTTTAGAACAGGGAGATGGAAATAGAGCTTGCTCTGTCCACTCCACGCATTGACCTGGTATTGCAGTATTTCCAGGACCGGTGCACCCTTTCCTTATGTGTTGACTAAAAGCAGATTCCAAAAGTGTTTTTTGTCTTTGCTATTGTTTCTGTCTTTCTGAAGGGATCTCCCCTTTTAATCCCATTATTTCAACACCTGTTGGACAATGCATGAGTGATAATGAGCTCATTGATTAAATGCAATTAATGAATAGATTGCCACCTCTTGTTGTGTGTCGTCTGTGTTTCTGTGTTTCCGGCATTTCACATTGGAACACCTCATTCACCTTCCTTGTCTTCTCTCCGCCCTCCCTTTTAGGTAAGTTAAAGAGCTGCACCTGAGCCAGCCACTGATTGATTGATTGATTGATTGATTGATTGATTGATTGATTGCAGCACAACAGTCAAATAGTGGAGTGGAGTAGGGGAACAGCAAACAGCCAATAAAGCAGCCCGCCCGCTCGCCTGCCCGCCACAATGGACCTACCTGTGTACACTAGATGGATGTGATGGAATGTACTGTCGTCCCTACATTTCAAGAAGAAGTAAGAATTGCAGTTGCAACAAAGCCTTGCTTGCCTACAAAGAGAGCAGCAATTTGGATTTGTTACTATGTTACCTAGAAGAATAACAAACTGTGCAAGGATGGAGGTTGTAGGAGCAAGGAGAAGTTGTCTGTAAAGTTGGTGGATGCCTATTTTCCATTTTGCAGTCCCTTGTCTCCCTCTTGTGGCCTCCTGGAGGCAACTAGCTGTGCAAAAAAAAGACAGCCTGGCGGCCGGCTGTTGCAGTGTTGCCCTCTCAGGCAACACTGAGTGACTGACTGAGCCTCACCGTCTTATATAAAGTTCAGACGGAACTTTGCACGTGTCATAGTGGAGCCCTCAGGATTCCAGAGCCAGCTTTCTGACATCATAATGGGGCCTCAGAGATAAAAGCCTGGGCCCAGGCAGTGTTGGTCAGTGCTGCTCAGCAGGCAGCACTGGACTGGACTGGATTACAGCTGATACAAGGTGTGAAGGAACAAGGGGTGGCTGTGGGCATGCACTTGCTGCCGCTGCCAGTGTTTATCTGCATGGCAGCAGGGCATTTGGGCGTTGCCAGGAAGGCGTTTTTATGTAGATTCCTCCTCTTTCAGCACTGCATTGTGGTGCAAGCAAAAGAAGCAAATCCTGTCTGGCTTCCTCTCCGGCCTTTATTCACCTCCCGTGTAGCTGTGAGTGTGTGAGCCTGCAGGGCCCCATGGAATTGCCTAGAAGTAGGCTGAATCGCTGCAAGGGCTGAACAGCAGTATCGGGCAGGCTCGGGCAACGCGCGGCCCGTTCGGGTTATCGCTTCTCGGCCTTTTGGCTAAGATCAAGTGTAGTATCTGTTCTTATCAGTTTAATATCTGATACGTCCCCTATCTGGGGACCATATATTAAATGGATTTTTAGAACAGGGAGATGGAAATAGAGCTTGCTCTGTCCACTCCACGCATTGACCTGGTATTGCAGTATTTCCAGGACCGGTGCACCCTTTCCTTATGTGTTGACTAAAAGCAGATTCCAAAAGTGTTTTTTGTCTTTGCTATTGTTTCTGTCTTTCTGAAGGGATCTCCCCTTTTAATCCCATTATTTCAACACCTGTTGGACAATGCATGAGTGATAATGAGCTCATTGATTAAATGCAATTAATGAATAGATTGCCACCTCTTGTTGTGTGTCGTCTGTGTTTCTGTGTTTCCGGCATTTCACATTGGAACACCTCATTCACCTTCCTTGTCTTCTCTCCGCCCTCCCTTTTAGGTAAGTTAAAGAGCTGCACCTGAGCCAGCCACTGATTGATTGATTGATTGATTGATTGATTGATTGATTGATTGATGCAGCACAACAGTCAAATAGTGGAGTGGAGTAGGGGAACAGCAAACAGCCAATAAAGCAGCCCGCCCGCTCGCCTGCCCGCCACAATGGACCTACCTGTGTACACTAGATGGATGTGATGGAATGTACTGTCGTCCCTACATTTCAAGAAGAAGTAAGAATTGCAGTTGCAACAAAGCCTTGCTTGCCTACAAAGAGAGCAGCAATTTGGATTTGTTACTATGTTACCTAGAAGAATAACAAACTGTGCAAGGATGGAGGTTGTAGGAGCAAGGAGAAGTTGTCTGTAAAGTTGGTGGATGCCTATTTTCCATTTTGCAGTCCCTTGTCTCCCTCTTGTGGCCTCCTGGAGGCAACTAGCTGTGCAAAAAAAAGACAGCCTGGCGGCCGGCTGTTGCAGTGTTGCCCTCTCAGGCAACACTGAGTGACTGACTGAGCCTCACCGTCTTATATAAAGTTCAGACGGAACTTTGCACGTGTCATAGTGGAGCCCTCAGGATTCCAGAGCCAGCTTTCTGACATCATAATGGGGCCTCAGAGATAAAAGCCTGGGCCCAGGCAGTGTTGGTCAGTGCTGCTCAGCAGGCAGCACTGGACTGGACTGGATTACAGCTGATACAAGGTGTGAAGGAACAAGGGGTGGCTGTGGGCATGCACTTGCTGCCGCTGCCAGTGTTTATCTGCATGGCAGCAGGGCATTTGGGCGTTGCCAGGAAGGCGTTTTTATGTAGATTCCTCCTCTTTCAGCACTGCATTGTGGTGCAAGCAAAAGAAGCAAATCCTGTCTGGCTTCCTCTCCGGCCTTTATTCACCTCCCGTGTAGCTGTGAGTGTGTGAGCCTGCAGGGCCCCATGGAATTGCCTAGAAGTAGGCTGAATCGCTGCAAGGGCTGAACAGCAGTATCGGGCAGGCTCGGGCAACGCGCGGCCCGTTCGGGTTATCGCTTCTCGGCCTTTTGGCTAAGATCAAGTGTAGTATCTGTTCTTATCAGTTTAATATCTGATACGTCCCCTATCTGGGGACCATATATTAAATGGATTTTTAGAACAGGGAGATGGAAATAGAGCTTGCTCTGTCCACTCCACGCATTGACCTGGTATTGCAGTATTTCCAGGACCGGTGCACCCTTTCCTTATGTGTTGACTAAAAGCAGATTCCAAAAGTGTTTTTTGTCTTTGCTATTGTTTCTGTCTTTCTGAAGGGATCTCCCCTTTTAATCCCATTATTTCAACACCTGTTGGACAATGCATGAGTGATAATGAGCTCATTGATTAAATGCAATTAATGAATAGATTGCCACCTCTTGTTGTGTGTCGTCTGTGTTTCTGTGTTTCCGGCATTTCACATTGGAACACCTCATTCACCTTCCTTGTCTTCTCTCCGCCCTCCCTTTTAGGTAAGTTAAAGAGCTGCACCTGAGCCAGCCACTTGATTGATTGATTGATTGATTGATTGATTGATTGATTGATTGATTGATTGATGCAGCACAACAGTCAAATAGTGGAGTGGAGTAGGGGAACAGCAAACAGCCAATAAAGCAGCCCGCCCGCTCGCCTGCCCGCCACAATGGACCTACCTGTGTACACTAGATGGATGTGATGGAATGTACTGTCGTCCCTACATTTCAAGAAGAAGTAAGAATTGCAGTTGCAACAAAGCCTTGCTTGCCTACAAAGAGAGCAGCAATTTGGATTTGTTACTATGTTACCTAGAAGAATAACAAACTGTGCAAGGATGGAGGTTGTAGGAGCAAGGAGAAGTTGTCTGTAAAGTTGGTGGATGCCTATTTTCCATTTTGCAGTCCCTTGTCTCCCTCTTGTGGCCTCCTGGAGGCAACTAGCTGTGCAAAAAAAAGACAGCCTGGCGGCCGGCTGTTGCAGTGTTGCCCTCTCAGGCAACACTGAGTGACTGACTGAGCCTCACCGTCTTATATAAAGTTCAGACGGAACTTTGCACGTGTCATAGTGGAGCCCTCAGGATTCCAGAGCCAGCTTTCTGACATCATAATGGGGCCTCAGAGATAAAAGCCTGGGCCCAGGCAGTGTTGGTCAGTGCTGCTCAGCAGGCAGCACTGGACTGGACTGGATTACAGCTGATACAAGGTGTGAAGGAACAAGGGGTGGCTGTGGGCATGCACTTGCTGCCGCTGCCAGTGTTTATCTGCATGGCAGCAGGGCATTTGGGCGTTGCCAGGAAGGCGTTTTTATGTAGATTCCTCCTCTTTCAGCACTGCATTGTGGTGCAAGCAAAAGAAGCAAATCCTGTCTGGCTTCCTCTCCGGCCTTTATTCACCTCCCGTGTAGCTGTGAGTGTGTGAGCCTGCAGGGCCCCATGGAATTGCCTAGAAGTAGGCTGAATCGCTGCAAGGGCTGAACAGCAGTATCGGGCAGGCTCGGGCAACGCGCGGCCCGTTCGGGTTATCGCTTCTCGGCCTTTTGGCTAAGATCAAGTGTAGTATCTGTTCTTATCAGTTTAATATCTGATACGTCCCCTATCTGGGGACCATATATTAAATGGATTTTTAGAACAGGGAGATGGAAATAGAGCTTGCTCTGTCCACTCCACGCATTGACCTGGTATTGCAGTATTTCCAGGACCGGTGCACCCTTTCCTTATGTGTTGACTAAAAGCAGATTCCAAAAGTGTTTTTTGTCTTTGCTATTGTTTCTGTCTTTCTGAAGGGATCTCCCCTTTTAATCCCATTATTTCAACACCTGTTGGACAATGCATGAGTGATAATGAGCTCATTGATTAAATGCAATTAATGAATAGATTGCCACCTCTTGTTGTGTGTCGTCTGTGTTTCTGTGTTTCCGGCATTTCACATTGGAACACCTCATTCACCTTCCTTGTCTTCTCTCCGCCCTCCCTTTTAGGTAAGTTAAAGAGCTGCACCTGAGCCAGCCACTGATTGATTGATTGATTGATTGATTGATTGATTGATTGATTGATTGATTGATTGATTGATTGATGCAGCACAACAGTCAAATAGTGGAGTGGAGTAGGGGAACAGCAAACAGCCAATAAAGCAGCCCGCCCGCTCGCCTGCCCGCCACAATGGACCTACCTGTGTACACTAGATGGATGTGATGGAATGTACTGTCGTCCCTACATTTCAAGAAGAAGTAAGAATTGCAGTTGCAACAAAGCCTTGCTTGCCTACAAAGAGAGCAGCAATTTGGATTTGTTACTATGTTACCTAGAAGAATAACAAACTGTGCAAGGATGGAGGTTGTAGGAGCAAGGAGAAGTTGTCTGTAAAGTTGGTGGATGCCTATTTTCCATTTTGCAGTCCCTTGTCTCCCTCTTGTGGCCTCCTGGAGGCAACTAGCTGTGCAAAAAAAAGACAGCCTGGCGGCCGGCTGTTGCAGTGTTGCCCTCTCAGGCAACACTGAGTGACTGACTGAGCCTCACCGTCTTATATAAAGTTCAGACGGAACTTTGCACGTGTCATAGTGGAGCCCTCAGGATTCCAGAGCCAGCTTTCTGACATCATAATGGGGCCTCAGAGATAAAAGCCTGGGCCCAGGCAGTGTTGGTCAGTGCTGCTCAGCAGGCAGCACTGGACTGGACTGGATTACAGCTGATACAAGGTGTGAAGGAACAAGGGGTGGCTGTGGGCATGCACTTGCTGCCGCTGCCAGTGTTTATCTGCATGGCAGCAGGGCATTTGGGCGTTGCCAGGAAGGCGTTTTTATGTATATTCCTCCTCTTTCAGCACTGCATTGTGGTGCAAGCAAAAGAAGCAAATCCTGTCTGGCTTCCTCTCCGGCCTTTATTCACCTCCCGTGTAGCTGTGAGTGTGTGAGCCTGCAGGGCCCCATGGAATTGCCTAGAAGTAGGCTGAATCGCTGCAAGGGCTGAACAGCAGTATCGGGCAGGCTCGGGCAACGCGCGGCCCGTTCGGGTTATCGCTTCTCGGCCTTTTGGCTAAGATCAAGTGTAGTATCTGTTCTTATCAGTTTAATATCTGATACGTCCCCTATCTGGGGACCATATATTAAATGGATTTTTAGAACAGGGAGATGGAAATAGAGCTTGCTCTGTCCACTCCACGCATTGACCTGGTATTGCAGTATTTCCAGGACCGGTGCACCCTTTCCTTATGTGTTGACTAAAAGCAGATTCCAAAAGTGTTTTTTGTCTTTGCTATTGTTTCTGTCTTTCTGAAGGGATCTCCCCTTTTAATCCCATTATTTCAACACCTGTTGGACAATGCATGAGTGATAATGAGCTCATTGATTAAATGCAATTAATGAATAGATTGCCACCTCTTGTTGTGTGTCGTCTGTGTTTCTGTGTTTCCGGCATTTCACATTGGAACACCTCATTCACCTTCCTTGTCTTCTCTCCGCCCTCCCTTTTAGGTAAGTTAAAGAGCTGCACCTGAGCCAGCCACTGATTGATTGATTGATTGATTGATTGATTGATTGATTGATTGATTGATTGATGCAGCACAACAGTCAAATAGTGGAGTGGAGTAGGGGAACAGCAAACAGCCAATAAAGCAGCCCGCCCGCTCGCCTGCCCGCCACAATGGACCTACCTGTGTACACTAGATGGATGTGATGGAATGTACTGTCGTCCCTACATTTCAAGAAGAAGTAAGAATTGCAGTTGCAACAAAGCCTTGCTTGCCTACAAAGAGAGCAGCAATTTGGATTTGTTACTATGTTACCTAGAAGAATAACAAACTGTGCAAGGATGGAGGTTGTAGGAGCAAGGAGAAGTTGTCTGTAAAGTTGGTGGATGCCTATTTTCCATTTTGCAGTCCCTTGTCTCCCTCTTGTGGCCTCCTGGAGGCAACTAGCTGTGCAAAAAAAAGACAGCCTGGCGGCCGGCTGTTGCAGTGTTGCCCTCTCAGGCAACACTGAGTGACTGACTGAGCCTCACCGTCTTATATAAAGTTCAGACGGAACTTTGCACGTGTCATAGTGGAGCCCTCAGGATTCCAGAGCCAGCTTTCTGACATCATAATGGGGCCTCAGAGATAAAAGCCTGGGCCCAGGCAGTGTTGGTCAGTGCTGCTCAGCAGGCAGCACTGGACTGGACTGGATTACAGCTGATACAAGGTGTGAAGGAACAAGGGGTGGCTGTGGGCATGCACTTGCTGCCGCTGCCAGTGTTTATCTGCATGGCAGCAGGGCATTTGGGCGTTGCCAGGAAGGCGTTTTTATGTAGATTCCTCCTCTTTCAGCACTGCATTGTGGTGCAAGCAAAAGAAGCAAATCCTGTCTGGCTTCCTCTCCGGCCTTTATTCACCTCCCGTGTAGCTGTGAGTGTGTGAGCCTGCAGGGCCCCATGGAATTGCCTAGAAGTAGGCTGAATCGCTGCAAGGGCTGAACAGCAGTATCGGGCAGGCTCGGGCAACGCGCGGCCCGTTCGGGTTATCGCTTCTCGGCCTTTTGGCTAAGATCAAGTGTAGTATCTGTTCTTATCAGTTTAATATCTGATACGTCCCCTATCTGGGGACCATATATTAAATGGATTTTTAGAACAGGGAGATGGAAATAGAGCTTGCTCTGTCCACTCCACGCATTGACCTGGTATTGCAGTATTTCCAGGACCGGTGCACCCTTTCCTTATGTGTTGACTAAAAGCAGATTCCAAAAGTGTTTTTTGTCTTTGCTATTGTTTCTGTCTTTCTGAAGGGATCTCCCCTTTTAATCCCATTATTTCAACACCTGTTGGACAATGCATGAGTGATAATGAGCTCATTGATTAAATGCAATTAATGAATAGATTGCCACCTCTTGTTGTGTGTCGTCTGTGTTTCTGTGTTTCCGGCATTTCACATTGGAACACCTCATTCACCTTCCTTGTCTTCTCTCCGCCCTCCCTTTTAGGTAAGTTAAAGAGCTGCACCTGAGCCAGCCACTGATTGATTGATTGATTGATTGATTGATTGATTGATTGATTGATTGATTGATTGATGCAGCACAACAGTCAAATAGTGGAGTGGAGTAGGGGAACAGCAAACAGCCAATAAAGCAGCCCGCCCGCTCGCCTGCCCGCCACAATGGACCTACCTGTGTACACTAGATGGATGTGATGGAATGTACTGTCGTCCCTACATTTCAAGAAGAAGTAAGAATTGCAGTTGCAACAAAGCCTTGCTTGCCTACAAAGAGAGCAGCAATTTGGATTTGTTACTATGTTACCTAGAAGAATAACAAACTGTGCAAGGATGGAGGTTGTAGGAGCAAGGAGAAGTTGTCTGTAAAGTTGGTGGATGCCTATTTTCCATTTTGCAGTCCCTTGTCTCCCTCTTGTGGCCTCCTGGAGGCAACTAGCTGTGCAAAAAAAAGACAGCCTGGCGGCCGGCTGTTGCAGTGTTGCCCTCTCAGGCAACACTGAGTGACTGACTGAGCCTCACCGTCTTATATAAAGTTCAGACGGAACTTTGCACGTGTCATAGTGGAGCCCTCAGGATTCCAGAGCCAGCTTTCTGACATCATAATGGGGCCTCAGAGATAAAAGCCTGGGCCCAGGCAGTGTTGGTCAGTGCTGCTCAGCAGGCAGCACTGGACTGGACTGGATTACAGCTGATACAAGGTGTGAAGGAACAAGGGGTGGCTGTGGGCATGCACTTGCTGCCGCTGCCAGTGTTTATCTGCATGGCAGCAGGGCATTTGGGCGTTGCCAGGAAGGCGTTTTTATGTAGATTCCTCCTCTTTCAGCACTGCATTGTGGTGCAAGCAAAAGAAGCAAATCCTGTCTGGCTTCCTCTCCGGCCTTTATTCACCTCCCGTGTAGCTGTGAGTGTGTGAGCCTGCAGGGCCCCATGGAATTGCCTAGAAGTAGGCTGAATCGCTGCAAGGGCTGAACAGCAGTATCGGGCAGGCTCGGGCAACGCGCGGCCCGTTCGGGTTATCGCTTCTCGGCCTTTTGGCTAAGATCAAGTGTAGTATCTGTTCTTATCAGTTTAATATCTGATACGTCCCCTATCTGGGGACCATATATTAAATGGATTTTTAGAACAGGGAGATGGAAATAGAGCTTGCTCTGTCCACTCCACGCATTGACCTGGTATTGCAGTATTTCCAGGACCGGTGCACCCTTTCCTTATGTGTTGACTAAAAGCAGATTCCAAAAGTGTTTTTTGTCTTTGCTATTGTTTCTGTCTTTCTGAAGGGATCTCCCCTTTTAATCCCATTATTTCAACACCTGTTGGACAATGCATGAGTGATAATGAGCTCATTGATTAAATGCAATTAATGAATAGATTGCCACCTCTTGTTGTGTGTCGTCTGTGTTTCTGTGTTTCCGGCATTTCACATTGGAACACCTCATTCACCTTCCTTGTCTTCTCTCCGCCCTCCCTTTTAGGTAAGTTAAAGAGCTGCACCTGAGCCAGCCACTGATTGATTGATTGATTGATTGATTGATTGATTGATTGATTGATTGATTGATTGATTGATGCAGCACAACAGTCAAATAGTGGAGTGGAGTAGGGGAACAGCAAACAGCCAATAAAGCAGCCCGCCCGCTCGCCTGCCCGCCACAATGGACCTACCTGTGTACACTAGATGGATGTGATGGAATGTACTGTCGTCCCTACATTTCAAGAAGAAGTAAGAATTGCAGTTGCAACAAAGCCTTGCTTGCCTACAAAGAGAGCAGCAATTTGGATTTGTTACTATGTTACCTAGAAGAATAACAAACTGTGCAAGGATGGAGGTTGTAGGAGCAAGGAGAAGTTGTCTGTAAAGTTGGTGGATGCCTATTTTCCATTTTGCAGTCCCTTGTCTCCCTCTTGTGGCCTCCTGGAGGCAACTAGCTGTGCAAAAAAAAGACAGCCTGGCGGCCGGCTGTTGCAGTGTTGCCCTCTCAGGCAACACTGAGTGACTGACTGAGCCTCACCGTCTTATATAAAGTTCAGACGGAACTTTGCACGTGTCATAGTGGAGCCCTCAGGATTCCAGAGCCAGCTTTCTGACATCATAATGGGGCCTCAGAGATAAAAGCCTGGGCCCAGGCAGTGTTGGTCAGTGCTGCTCAGCAGGCAGCACTGGACTGGACTGGATTACAGCTGATACAAGGTGTGAAGGAACAAGGGGTGGCTGTGGGCATGCACTTGCTGCCGCTGCCAGTGTTTATCTGCATGGCAGCAGGGCATTTGGGCGTTGCCAGGAAGGCGTTTTTATGTAGATTCCTCCTCTTTCAGCACTGCATTGTGGTGCAAGCAAAAGAAGCAAATCCTGTCTGGCTTCCTCTCCGGCCTTTATTCACCTCCCGTGTAGCTGTGAGTGTGTGAGCCTGCAGGGCCCCATGGAATTGCCTAGAAGTAGGCTGAATCGCTGCAAGGGCTGAACAGCAGTATCGGGCAGGCTCGGGCAACGCGCGGCCCGTTCGGGTTATCGCTTCTCGGCCTTTTGGCTAAGATCAAGTGTAGTATCTGTTCTTATCAGTTTAATATCTGATACGTCCCCTATCTGGGGACCATATATTAAATGGATTTTTAGAACAGGGAGATGGAAATAGAGCTTGCTCTGTCCACTCCACGCATTGACCTGGTATTGCAGTATTTCCAGGACCGGTGCACCCTTTCCTTATGTGTTGACTAAAAGCAGATTCCAAAAGTGTTTTTTGTCTTTGCTATTGTTTCTGTCTTTCTGAAGGGATCTCCCCTTTTAATCCCATTATTTCAACACCTGTTGGACAATGCATGAGTGATAATGAGCTCATTGATTAAATGCAATTAATGAATAGATTGCCACCTCTTGTTGTGTGTCGTCTGTGTTTCTGTGTTTCCGGCATTTCACATTGGAACACCTCATTCACCTTCCTTGTCTTCTCTCCGCCCTCCCTTTTAGGTAAGTTAAAGAGCTGCACCTGAGCCAGCCACTGATTGATTGATTGATTGATTGATTGATTGATTGATTGATTGATTGATTGATTGATTGATTGATTGATTGATTGATGCAGCACAACAGTCAAATAGTGGAGTGGAGTAGGGGAACAGCAAACAGCCAATAAAGCAGCCCGCCCGCTCGCCTGCCCGCCACAATGGACCTACCTGTGTACACTAGATGGATGTGATGGAATGTACTGTCGTCCCTACATTTCAAGAAGAAGTAAGAATTGCAGTTGCAACAAAGCCTTGCTTGCCTACAAAGAGAGCAGCAATTTGGATTTGTTACTATGTTACCTAGAAGAATAACAAACTGTGCAAGGATGGAGGTTGTAGGAGCAAGGAGAAGTTGTCTGTAAAGTTGGTGGATGCCTATTTTCCATTTTGCAGTCCCTTGTCTCCCTCTTGTGGCCTCCTGGAGGCAACTAGCTGTGCAAAAAAAAGACAGCCTGGCGGCCGGCTGTTGCAGTGTTGCCCTCTCAGGCAACACTGAGTGACTGACTGAGCCTCACCGTCTTATATAAAGTTCAGACGGAACTTTGCACGTGTCATAGTGGAGCCCTCAGGATTCCAGAGCCAGCTTTCTGACATCATAATGGGGCCTCAGAGATAAAAGCCTGGGCCCAGGCAGTGTTGGTCAGTGCTGCTCAGCAGGCAGCACTGGACTGGACTGGATTACAGCTGATACAAGGTGTGAAGGAACAAGGGGTGGCTGTGGGCATGCACTTGCTGCCGCTGCCAGTGTTTATCTGCATGGCAGCAGGGCATTTGGGCGTTGCCAGGAAGGCGTTTTTATGTAGATTCCTCCTCTTTCAGCACTGCATTGTGGTGCAAGCAAAAGAAGCAAATCCTGTCTGGCTTCCTCTCCGGCCTTTATTCACCTCCCGTGTAGCTGTGAGTGTGTGAGCCTGCAGGGCCCCATGGAATTGCCTAGAAGTAGGCTGAATCGCTGCAAGGGCTGAACAGCAGTATCGGGCAGGCTCGGGCAACGCGCGGCCCGTTCGGGTTATCGCTTCTCGGCCTTTTGGCTAAGATCAAGTGTAGTATCTGTTCTTATCAGTTTAATATCTGATACGTCCCCTATCTGGGGACCATATATTAAATGGATTTTTAGAACAGGGAGATGGAAATAGAGCTTGCTCTGTCCACTCCACGCATTGACCTGGTATTGCAGTATTTCCAGGACCGGTGCACCCTTTCCTTATGTGTTGACTAAAAGCAGATTCCAAAAGTGTTTTTTGTCTTTGCTATTGTTTCTGTCTTTCTGAAGGGATCTCCCCTTTTAATCCCATTATTTCAACACCTGTTGGACAATGCATGAGTGATAATGAGCTCATTGATTAAATGCAATTAATGAATAGATTGCCACCTCTTGTTGTGTGTCGTCTGTGTTTCTGTGTTTCCGGCATTTCACATTGGAACACCTCATTCACCTTCCTTGTCTTCTCTCCGCCCTCCCTTTTAGGTAAGTTAAAGAGCTGCACCTGAGCCAGCCACTGATTGATTGATTGATTGATTGATTGATTGATTGATTGATTGATTGATTGATTGATTGATGCAGCACAACAGTCAAATAGTGGAGTGGAGTAGGGGAACAGCAAACAGCCAATAAAGCAGCCCGCCCGCTCGCCTGCCCGCCACAATGGACCTACCTGTGTACACTAGATGGATGTGATGGAATGTACTGTCGTCCCTACATTTCAAGAAGAAGTAAGAATTGCAGTTGCAACAAAGCCTTGCTTGCCTACAAAGAGAGCAGCAATTTGGATTTGTTACTATGTTACCTAGAAGAATAACAAACTGTGCAAGGATGGAGGTTGTAGGAGCAAGGAGAAGTTGTCTGTAAAGTTGGTGGATGCCTATTTTCCATTTTGCAGTCCCTTGTCTCCCTCTTGTGGCCTCCTGGAGGCAACTAGCTGTGCAAAAAAAAGACAGCCTGGCGGCCGGCTGTTGCAGTGTTGCCCTCTCAGGCAACACTGAGTGACTGACTGAGCCTCACCGTCTTATATAAAGTTCAGACGGAACTTTGCACGTGTCATAGTGGAGCCCTCAGGATTCCAGAGCCAGCTTTCTGACATCATAATGGGGCCTCAGAGATAAAAGCCTGGGCCCAGGCAGTGTTGGTCAGTGCTGCTCAGCAGGCAGCACTGGACTGGACTGAATTACAGCTGATACAAGGTGTGAAGGAACAAGGGGTGGCTGTGGGCATGCACTTGCTGCCGCTGCCAGTGTTTATCTGCATGGCAGCAGGGCATTTGGGCGTTGCCAGGAAGGCGTTTTTATGTAGATTCCTCCTCTTTCAGCACTGCATTGTGGTGCAAGCAAAAGAAGCAAATCCTGTCTGGCTTCCTCTCCGGCCTTTATTCACCTCCCGTGTAGCTGTGAGTGTGTGAGCCTGCAGGGCCCCATGGAATTGCCTAGAAGTAGGCTGAATCGCTGCAAGGGCTGAACAGCAGTATCGGGCAGGCTCGGGCAACGCGCGGCCCGTTCGGGTTATCGCTTCTCGGCCTTTTGGCTAAGATCAAGTGTAGTATCTGTTCTTATCAGTTTAATATCTGATACGTCCCCTATCTGGGGACCATATATTAAATGGATTTTTAGAACAGGGAGATGGAAATAGAGCTTGCTCTGTCCACTCCACGCATTGACCTGGTATTGCAGTATTTCCAGGACCGGTGCACCCTTTCCTTATGTGTTGACTAAAAGCAGATTCCAAAAGTGTTTTTTGTCTTTGCTATTGTTTCTGTCTTTCTGAAGGGATCTCCCCTTTTAATCCCATTATTTCAACACCTGTTGGACAATGCATGAGTGATAATGAGCTCATTGATTAAATGCAATTAATGAATAGATTGCCACCTCTTGTTGTGTGTCGTCTGTGTTTCTGTGTTTCCGGCATTTCACATTGGAACACCTCATTCACCTTCCTTGTCTTCTCTCCGCCCTCCCTTTTAGGTAAGTTAAAGAGCTGCACCTGAGCCAGCCACTGATTGATTGATTGATTGATTGATTGATTGATTGATTGATTGATTGATGCAGCACAACAGTCAAATAGTGGAGTGGAGTAGGGGAACAGCAAACAGCCAATAAAGCAGCCCGCCCGCTCGCCTGCCCGCCACAATGGACCTACCTGTGTACACTAGATGGATGTGATGGAATGTACTGTCGTCCCTACATTTCAAGAAGAAGTAAGAATTGCAGTTGCAACAAAGCCTTGCTTGCCTACAAAGAGAGCAGCAATTTGGATTTGTTACTATGTTACCTAGAAGAATAACAAACTGTGCAAGGATGGAGGTTGTAGGAGCAAGGAGAAGTTGTCTGTAAAGTTGGTGGATGCCTATTTTCCATTTTGCAGTCCCTTGTCTCCCTCTTGTGGCCTCCTGGAGGCAACTAGCTGTGCAAAAAAAAGACAGCCTGGCGGCCGGCTGTTGCAGTGTTGCCCTCTCAGGCAACACTGAGTGACTGACTGAGCCTCACCGTCTTATATAAAGTTCAGACGGAACTTTGCACGTGTCATAGTGGAGCCCTCAGGATTCCAGAGCCAGCTTTCTGACATCATAATGGGGCCTCAGAGATAAAAGCCTGGGCCCAGGCAGTGTTGGTCAGTGCTGCTCAGCAGGCAGCACTGGACTGGACTGGATTACAGCTGATACAAGGTGTGAAGGAACAAGGGGTGGCTGTGGGCATGCACTTGCTGCCGCTGCCAGTGTTTATCTGCATGGCAGCAGGGCATTTGGGCGTTGCCAGGAAGGCGTTTTTATGTAGATTCCTCCTCTTTCAGCACTGCATTGTGGTGCAAGCAAAAGAAGCAAATCCTGTCTGGCTTCCTCTCCGGCCTTTATTCACCTCCCGTGTAGCTGTGAGTGTGTGAGCCTGCAGGGCCCCATGGAATTGCCTAGAAGTAGGCTGAATCGCTGCAAGGGCTGAACAGCAGTATCGGGCAGGCTCGGGCAACGCGCGGCCCGTTCGGGTTATCGCTTCTCGGCCTTTTGGCTAAGATCAAGTGTAGTATCTGTTCTTATCAGTTTAATATCTGATACGTCCCCTATCTGGGGACCATATATTAAATGGATTTTTAGAACAGGGAGATGGAAATAGAGCTTGCTCTGTCCACTCCACGCATTGACCTGGTATTGCAGTATTTCCAGGACCGGTGCACCCTTTCCTTATGTGTTGACTAAAAGCAGATTCCAAAAGTGTTTTTTGTCTTTGCTATTGTTTCTGTCTTTCTGAAGGGATCTCCCCTTTTAATCCCATTATTTCAACACCTGTTGGACAATGCATGAGTGATAATGAGCTCATTGATTAAATGCAATTAATGAATAGATTGCCACCTCTTGTTGTGTGTCGTCTGTGTTTCTGTGTTTCCGGCATTTCACATTGGAACACCTCATTCACCTTCCTTGTCTTCTCTCCGCCCTCCCTTTTAGGTAAGTTAAAGAGCTGCACCTGAGCCAGCCACTGATTGATTGATTGATTGATTGATTGATTGATTGATTGATTGATTGATGCAGCACAACAGTCAAATAGTGGAGTGGAGTAGGGGAACAGCAAACAGCCAATAAAGCAGCCCGCCCGCTCGCCTGCCCGCCACAATGGACCTACCTGTGTACACTAGATGGATGTGATGGAATGTACTGTCGTCCCTACATTTCAAGAAGAAGTAAGAATTGCAGTTGCAACAAAGCCTTGCTTGCCTACAAAGAGAGCAGCAATTTGGATTTGTTACTATGTTACCTAGAAGAATAACAAACTGTGCAAGGATGGAGGTTGTAGGAGCAAGGAGAAGTTGTCTGTAAAGTTGGTGGATGCCTATTTTCCATTTTGCAGTCCCTTGTCTCCCTCTTGTGGCCTCCTGGAGGCAACTAGCTGTGCAAAAAAAAGACAGCCTGGCGGCCGGCTGTTGCAGTGTTGCCCTCTCAGGCAACACTGAGTGACTGACTGAGCCTCACCGTCTTATATAAAGTTCAGACGGAACTTTGCACGTGTCATAGTGGAGCCCTCAGGATTCCAGAGCCAGCTTTCTGACATCATAATGGGGCCTCAGAGATAAAAGCCTGGGCCCAGGCAGTGTTGGTCAGTGCTGCTCAGCAGGCAGCACTGGACTGGAATGGATTACAGCTGATACAAGGTGTGAAGGAACAAGGGGTGGCTGTGGGCATGCACTTGCTGCCGCTGCCAGTGTTTATCTGCATGGCAGCAGGGCATTTGGGCGTTGCCAGGAAGGCGTTTTTATGTAGATTCCTCCTCTTTCAGCACTGCATTGTGGTGCAAGCAAAAGAAGCAAATCCTGTCTGGCTTCCTCTCCGGCCTTTATTCACCTCCCGTGTAGCTGTGAGTGTGTGAGCCTGCAGGGCCCCATGGAATTGCCTAGAAGTAGGCTGAATCGCTGCAAGGGCTGAACAGCAGTATCGGGCAGGCTCGGGCAACGCGCGGCCCGTTCGGGTTATCGCTTCTCGGCCTTTTGGCTAAGATCAAGTGTAGTATCTGTTCTTATCAGTTTAATATCTGATACGTCCCCTATCTGGGGACCATATATTAAATGGATTTTTAGAACAGGGAGATGGAAATAGAGCTTGCTCTGTCCACTCCACGCATTGACCTGGTATTGCAGTATTTCCAGGACCGGTGCACCCTTTCCTTATGTGTTGACTAAAAGCAGATTCCAAAAGTGTTTTTTGTCTTTGCTATTGTTTCTGTCTTTCTGAAGGGATCTCCCCTTTTAATCCCATTATTTCAACACCTGTTGGACAATGCATGAGTGATAATGAGCTCATTGATTAAATGCAATTAATGAATAGATTGCCACCTCTTGTTGTGTGTCGTCTGTGTTTCTGTGTTTCCGGCATTTCACATTGGAACACCTCATTCACCTTCCTTGTCTTCTCTCCGCCCTCCCTTTTAGGTAAGTTAAAGAGCTGCACCTGAGCCAGCCACTGATTGATTGATTGATTGATTGATTGATTGATTGATTGATTGATTGATTGATTGATGCAGCACAACAGTCAAATAGTGGAGTGGAGTAGGGGAACAGCAAACAGCCAATAAAGCAGCCCGCCCGCTCGCCTGCCCGCCACAATGGACCTACCTGTGTACACTAGATGGATGTGATGGAATGTACTGTCGTCCCTACATTTCAAGAAGAAGTAAGAATTGCAGTTGCAACAAAGCCTTGCTTGCCTACAAAGAGAGCAGCAATTTGGATTTGTTACTATGTTACCTAGAAGAATAACAAACTGTGCAAGGATGGAGGTTGTAGGAGCAAGGAGAAGTTGTCTGTAAAGTTGGTGGATGCCTATTTTCCATTTTGCAGTCCCTTGTCTCCCTCTTGTGGCCTCCTGGAGGCAACTAGCTGTGCAAAAAAAAGACAGCCTGGCGGCCGGCTGTTGCAGTGTTGCCCTCTCAGGCAACACTGAGTGACTGACTGAGCCTCACCGTCTTATATAAAGTTCAGACGGAACTTTGCACGTGTCATAGTGGAGCCCTCAGGATTCCAGAGCCAGCTTTCTGACATCATAATGGGGCCTCAGAGATAAAAGCCTGGGCCCAGGCAGTGTTGGTCAGTGCTGCTCAGCAGGCAGCACTGGACTGGACTGGATTACAGCTGATACAAGGTGTGAAGGAACAAGGGGTGGCTGTGGGCATGCACTTGCTGCCGCTGCCAGTGTTTATCTGCATGGCAGCAGGGCATTTGGGCGTTGCCAGGAAGGCGTTTTTATGTAGATTCCTCCTCTTTCAGCACTGCATTGTGGTGCAAGCAAAAGAAGCAAATCCTGTCTGGCTTCCTCTCCGGCCTTTATTCACCTCCCGTGTAGCTGTGAGTGTGTGAGCCTGCAGGGCCCCATGGAATTGCCTAGAAGTAGGCTGAATCGCTGCAAGGGCTGAACAGCAGTATCGGGCAGGCTCGGGCAACGCGCGGCCCGTTCGGGTTATCGCTTCTCGGCCTTTTGGCTAAGATCAAGTGTAGTATCTGTTCTTATCAGTTTAATATCTGATACGTCCCCTATCTGGGGACCATATATTAAATGGATTTTTAGAACAGGGAGATGGAAATAGAGCTTGCTCTGTCCACTCCACGCATTGACCTGGTATTGCAGTATTTCCAGGACCGGTGCACCCTTTCCTTATGTGTTGACTAAAAGCAGATTCCAAAAGTGTTTTTTGTCTTTGCTATTGTTTCTGTCTTTCTGAAGGGATCTCCCCTTTTAATCCCATTATTTCAACACCTGTTGGACAATGCATGAGTGATAATGAGCTCATTGATTAAATGCAATTAATGAATAGATTGCCACCTCTTGTTGTGTGTCGTCTGTGTTTCTGTGTTTCCGGCATTTCACATTGGAACACCTCATTCACCTTCCTTGTCTTCTCTCCGCCCTCCCTTTTAGGTAAGTTAAAGAGCTGCACCTGAGCCAGCCACTGATCGATTGATTGATTGATTGATTGATTGATTGATTGATTGATTGATTGATTGATTGATGCAGCACAACAGTCAAATAGTGGAGTGGAGTAGGGGAACAGCAAACAGCCAATAAAGCAGCCCGCCCGCTCGCCTGCCCGCCACAATGGACCTACCTGTGTACACTAGATGGATGTGATGGAATGTACTGTCGTCCCTACATTTCAAGAAGAAGTAAGAATTGCAGTTGCAACAAAGCCTTGCTTGCCTACAAAGAGAGCAGCAATTTGGATTTGTTACTATGTTACCTAGAAGAATAACAAACTGTGCAAGGATGGAGGTTGTAGGAGCAAGGAGAAGTTGTCTGTAAAGTTGGTGGATGCCTATTTTCCATTTTGCAGTCCCTTGTCTCCCTCTTGTGGCCTCCTGGAGGCAACTAGCTGTGCAAAAAAAAGACAGCCTGGCGGCCGGCTGTTGCAGTGTTGCCCTCTCAGGCAACACTGAGTGACTGACTGAGCCTCACAGTCTTATATAAAGTTCAGACGGAACTTTGCACGTGTCATAGTGGAGCCCTCAGGATTCCAGAGCCAGCTTTCTGACATCATAATGGGGCCTCAGAGATAAAAGCCTGGGCCCAGGCAGTGTTGGTCAGTGCTGCTCAGCAGGCAGCACTGGACTGGACTGGATTACAGCTGATACAAGGTGTGAAGGAACAAGGGTTGGCTGTGGGCATGCACTTGCTGCCGCTGCCAGTGTTTATCTGCATGGCAGCAGGGCATTTGGGCGTTGCCAGGAAGGCGTTTTTATGTAGATTCCTTCTCTTTCAGCACTGCATTGTGGTGCAAGCAAAAGAAGCAAATCCTGTCTGGCTTCCTCTCCGGCCTTTATTCACCTCCCGTGTAGCTGTGAGTGTGTGAGCCTGCAGGGCCCCATGGAATTGCCTAGAAGTAGGCTGAATCGCTGCAAGGGCTGAACAGCAGTATCGGGCAGGCTCGGGCAACGCGCGGCCCGTTCGGGTTATCGCTTCTCGGCCTTTTGGCTAAGATCAAGTGTAGTATCTGTTCTTATCAGTTTAATATCTGATACGTCCCCTATCTGGGGACCATATATTAAATGGATTTTTAGAACAGGGAGATGGAAATAGAGCTTGCTCTGTCCACTCCACGCATTGACCTGGTATTGCAGTATTTCCAGGACCGGTGCACCCTTTCCTTATGTGTTGACTAAAAGCAGATTCCAAAAGTGTTTTTTGTCTTTGCTATTGTTTCTGTCTTTCTGAAGGGATCTCCCCTTTTAATCCCATTATTTCAACACCTGTTGGACAATGCATGAGTGATAATGAGCTCATTGATTAAATGCAATTAATGAATAGATTGCCACCTCTTGTTGTGTGTCGTCTGTGTTTCTGTGTTTCCGGCATTTCACATTGGAACACCTCATTCACCTTCCTTGTCTTCTCTCCGCCCTCCCTTTTAGGTAAGTTAAAGAGCTGCACCTGAGCCAGCCACTTGATTGATTGATTGATTGATTGATTGATTGATTGATGCAGCACAACAGTCAAATAGTGGAGTGGAGTAGGGGAACAGCAAACAGCCAATAAAGCAGCCCGCCCGCTCGCCTGCCCGCCACAATGGACCTACCTGTGTACACTAGATGGATGTGATGGAATGTACTGTCGTCCCTACATTTCAAGAAGAAGTAAGAATTGCAGTTGCAACAAAGCCTTGCTTGCCTACAAAGAGAGCAGCAATTTGGATTTGTTACTATGTTACCTAGAAGAATAACAAACTGTGCAAGGATGGAGGTTGTAGGAGCAAGGAGAAGTTGTCTGTAAAGTTGGTGGATGCCTATTTTCCATTTTGCAGTCCCTTGTCTCCCTCTTGTGGCCTCCTGGAGGCAACTAGCTGTGCAAAAAAAAGACAGCCTGGCGGCCGGCTGTTGCAGTGTTGCCCTCTCAGGCAACACTGAGTGACTGACTGAGCCTCACCGTCTTATATAAAGTTCAGACGGAACTTTGCACGTGTCATAGTGGAGCCCTCAGGATTCCAGAGCCAGCTTTCTGACATCATAATGGGGCCTCAGAGATAAAAGCCTGGGCCCAGGCAGTGTTGGTCAGTGCTGCTCAGCAGGCAGCACTGGACTGGACTGGATTACAGCTGATACAAGGTGTGAAGGAACAAGGGGTGGCTGTGGGCATGCACTTGCTGCCGCTGCCAGTGTTTATCTGCATGGCAGCAGGGCATTTGGGCGTTGCCAGGAAGGCGTTTTTATGTAGATTCCTCCTCTTTCAGCACTGCATTGTGGTGCAAGCAAAAGAAGCAAATCCTGTCTGGCTTCCTCTCCGGCCTTTATTCACCTCCCGTGTAGCTGTGAGTGTGTGAGCCTGCAGGGCCCCATGGAATTGCCTAGAAGTAGGCTGAATCGCTGCAAGGGCTGAACAGCAGTATCGGGCAGGCTCGGGCAACGCGCGGCCCGTTCGGGTTATCGCTTCTCGGCCTTTTGGCTAAGATCAAGTGTAGTATCTGTTCTTATCAGTTTAATATCTGATACGTCCCCTATCTGGGGACCATATATTAAATGGATTTTTAGAACAGGGAGATGGAAATAGAGCTTGCTCTGTCCACTCCACGCATTGACCTGGTATTGCAGTATTTCCAGGACCGGTGCACCCTTTCCTTATGTGTTGACTAAAAGCAGATTCCAAAAGTGTTTTTTGTCTTTGCTATTGTTTCTGTCTTTCTGAAGGGATCTCCCCTTTTAATCCCATTATTTCAACACCTGTTGGACAATGCATGAGTGATAATGAGCTCATTGATTAAATGCAATTAATGAATAGATTGCCACCTCTTGTTGTGTGTCGTCTGTGTTTCTGTGTTTCCGGCATTTCACATTGGAACACCTCATTCACCTTCCTTGTCTTCTCTCCGCCCTCCCTTTTAGATAAGTTAAAGAGCTGCACCTGAGCCAGCCACTGATTGATTGATTGATTGATTGATTGATTGATTGATTGATTGATTGATTGATTGATGCAGCACAACAGTCAAATAGTGGAGTGGAGTAGGGGAACAGCAAACAGCCAATAAAGCAGCCCGCCCGCTCGCCTGCCCGCCACAATGGACCTACCTGTGTACACTAGATGGATGTGATGGAATGTACTGTCGTCCCTACATTTCAAGAAGAAGTAAGAATTGCAGTTGCAACAAAGCCTTGCTTGCCTACAAAGAGAGCAGCAATTTGGATTTGTTACTATGTTACCTAGAAGAATAACAAACTGTGCAAGGATGGAGGTTGTAGGAGCAAGGAGAAGTTGTCTGTAAAGTTGGTGGATGCCTATTTTCCATTTTGCAGTCCCTTGTCTCCCTCTTGTGGCCTCCTGGAGGCAACTAGCTGTGCAAAAAAAAGACAGCCTGGCGGCCGGCTGTTGCAGTGTTGCCCTCTCAGGCAACACTAAGTGACTGACTGAGCCTCACCGTCTTATATAAAGTTCAGACGGAACTTTGCACGTGTCATAGTGGAGCCCTCAGGATTCCAGAGCCAGCTTTCTGACATCATAATGGGGCCTCAGAGATAAAAGCCTGGGCCCAGGCAGTGTTGGTCAGTGCTGCTCAGCAGGCAGCACTGGACTGGACTGGATTACAGCTGATACAAGGTGTGAAGGAACAAGGGGTGGCTGTGGGCATGCACTTGCTGCCGCTGCCAGTGTTTATCTGCATGGCAGCAGGGCATTTGGGCGTTGCCAGGAAGGCGTTTTTATGTAGATTCCTCCTCTTTCAGCACTGCATTGTGGTGCAAGCAAAAGAAGCAAATCCTGTCTGGCTTCCTCTCCGGCCTTTATTCACCTCCCGTGTAGCTGTGAGTGTGTGAGCCTGCAGGACCCCATGGAATTGCCTAGAAGTAGGCTGAATCGCTGCAAGGGCTGAACAGCAGTATCGGGCAGGCTCGGGCAACGCGCGGCCCGTTCGGGTTATCGCTTCTCGGCCTTTTGGCTAAGATCAAGTGTAGTATCTGTTCTTATCAGTTTAATATCTGATACGTCCCCTATCTGGGGACCATATATTAAATGGATTTTTAGAACAGGGAGATGGAAATAGAGCTTGCTCTGTCCACTCCACGCATTGACCTGGTATTGCAGTATTTCCAGGACCGGTGCACCCTTTCCTTATGTGTTGACTAAAAGCAGATTCCAAAAGTGTTTTTTGTCTTTGCTATTGTTTCTGTCTTTCTGAAGGGATCTCCCCTTTTAATCCCATTATTTCAACACCTGTTGGACAATGCATGAGTGATAATGAGCTCATTGATTAAATGCAATTAATGAATAGATTGCCACCTCTTGTTGTGTGTCGTCTGTGTTTCTGTGTTTCCGGCATTTCACATTGGAACACCTCATTCACCTTCCTTGTCTTCTCTCCGCCCTCCCTTTTAGGTAAGTTAAAGAGCTGCACCTGAGCCAGCCACTGATTGATTGATTGATTGATTGATTGATTGATTGATTGATTGATTGATGCAGCACAACAGTCAAATAGTGGAGTGGAGTAGGGGAACAGCAAACAGCCAATAAAGCAGCCCGCCCGCTCGCCTGCCCGCCACAATGGACCTACCTGTGTACACTAGATGGATGTGATGGAATGTACTGTCGTCCCTACATTTCAAGAAGAAGTAAGAATTGCAGTTGCAACAAAGCCTTGCTTGCCTACAAAGAGAGCAGCAATTTGGATTTGTTACTATGTTACCTAGAAGAATAACAAACTGTGCAAGTATGGAGGTTGTAGGAGCAAGGAGAAGTTGTCTGTAAAGTTGGTGGATGCCTATTTTCCATTTTGCAGTCCCTTGTCTCCCTCTTGTGGCCTCCTGGAGGCAACTAGCTGTGCAAAAAAAAGACAGCCTGGCGGCCGGCTGTTGCAGTGTTGCCCTCTCAGGCAACACTGAGTGACTGACTGAGCCTCACCGTCTTATATAAAGTTCAGACGGAACTTTGCACGTGTCATAGTGGAGCCCTCAGGATTCCAGAGCCAGCTTTCTGACATCATAATGGGGCCTCAGAGATAAAAGCCTGGGCCCAGGCAGTGTTGGTCAGTGCTGCTCAGCAGGCAGCACTGGACTGGACTGGATTACAGCTGATACAAGGTGTGAAGGAACAAGGGGTGGCTGTGGGCATGCACTTGCTGCCGCTGCCAGTGTTTATCTGCATGGCAGCAGGGCATTTGGGCGTTGCCAGGAAGGCGTTTTTATGTAGATTCCTCCTCTTTCAGCACTGCATTGTGGTGCAAGCAAAAGAAGCAAATCCTGTCTGGCTTCCTCTCCGGCCTTTATTCACCTCCCGTGTAGCTGTGAGTGTGTGAGCCTGCAGGGCCCCATGGAATTGCCTAGAAGTAGGCTGAATCGCTGCAAGGGCTGAACAGCAGTATCGGGCAGGCTCGGGCAACGCGCGGCCCGTTCGGGTTATCGCTTCTCGGCCTTTTGGCTAAGATCAAGTGTAGTATCTGTTCTTATCAGTTTAATATCTGATACGTCCCCTATCTGGGGACCATATATTAAATGGATTTTTAGAACAGGGAGATGGAAATAGAGCTTGCTCTGTCCACTCCACGCATTGACCTGGTATTGCAGTATTTCCAGGACCGGTGCACCCTTTCCTTATGTGTTGACTAAAAGCAGATTCCAAAAGTGTTTTTTGTCTTTGCTATTGTTTCTGTCTTTCTGAAGGGATCTCCCCTTTTAATCCCATTATTTCAACACCTGTTGGACAATGCATGAGTGATAATGAGCTCATTGATTAAATGCAATTAATGAATAGATTGCCACCTCTTGTTGTGTGTCGTCTGTGTTTCTGTGTTTCCGGCATTTCACATTGGAACACCTCATTCACCTTCCTTGTCTTCTCTCCGCCCTCCCTTTTAGGTAAGTTAAAGAGCTGCACCTGAGCCAGCCACTGATTGATTGATTGATTGATTGATTGATTGATTGATTGATTGATTGATGCAGCACAACAGTCAAATAGTGGAGTGGAGTAGGGGAACAGCAAACAGCCAATAAAGCAGCCCGCCCGCTCGCCTGCCCGCCACAATGGACCTACCTGTGTACACTAGATGGATGTGATGGAATGTACTGTCGTCCCTACATTTCAAGAAGAAGTAAGAATTGCAGTTGCAACAAAGCCTTGCTTGCCTACAAAGAGAGCAGCAATTTGGATTTGTTACTATGTTACCTAGAAGAATAACAAACTGTGCAAGGATGGAGGTTGTAGGAGCAAGGAGAAGTTGTCTGTAAAGTTGGTGGATGCCTATTTTCCATTTTGCAGTCCCTTGTCTCCCTCTTGTGGCCTCCTGGAGGCAACTAGCTGTGCAAAAAAAAGACAGCCTGGCGGCCGGCTGTTGCAGTGTTGCCCTCTCAGGCAACACTGAGTGACTGACTGAGCCTCACCGTCTTATATAAAGTTCAGACGGAACTTTGCACGTGTCATAGTGGAGCCCTCAGGATTCCAGAGCCAGCTTTCTGACATCATAATGGGGCCTCAGAGATAAAAGCCTGGGCCCAGGCAGTGTTGGTCAGTGCTGCTCAGCAGGCAGCACTGGACTGGACTGGATTACAGCTGATACAAGGTGTGAAGGAACAAGGGGTGGCTGTGGGCATGCACTTGCTGCCGCTGCCAGTGTTTATCTGCATGGCAGCAGGGCATTTGGGCGTTGCCAGGAAGGCGTTTTTATGTAGATTCCTCCTCTTTCAGCACTGCATTGTGGTGCAAGCAAAAGAAGCAAATCCTGTCTGGCTTCCTCTCCGGCCTTTATTCACCTCCCGTGTAGCTGTGAGTGTGTGAGCCTGCAGGGCCCCATGGAATTGCCTAGAAGTAGGCTGAATCGCTGCAAGGGCTGAACAGCAGTATCGGGCAGGCTCGGGCAACGCGCGGCCCGTTCGGGTTATCGCTTCTCGGCCTTTTGGCTAAGATCAAGTGTAGTATCTGTTCTTATCAGTTTAATATCTGATACGTCCCCTATCTGGGGACCATATATTAAATGGATTTTTAGAACAGGGAGATGGAAATAGAGCTTGCTCTGTCCACTCCACGCATTGACCTGGTATTGCAGTATTTCCAGGACCGGTGCACCCTTTCCTTATGTGTTGACTAAAAGCAGATTCCAAAAGTGTTTTTTGTCTTTGCTATTGTTTCTGTCTTTCTGAAGGGATCTCCCCTTTTGATCCCATTATTTCAACACCTGTTGGACAATGCATGAGTGATAATGAGCTCATTGATTAAATGCAATTAATGAATAGATTGCCACCTCTTGTTGTGTGTCGTCTGTGTTTCTGTGTTTCCGGCATTTCACATTGGAACACCTCATTCACCTTCCTTGTCTTCTCTCCGCCCTCCCTTTTAGATAAGTTAAAGAGCTGCACCTGAGCCAGCCACTGATTGATTGATTGATTGATTGATTGATTGATTGATTGATTGATTGATTGATTGATGCAGCACAACAGTCAAATAGTGGAGTGGAGTAGGGGAACAGCAAACAGCCAATAAAGCAGCCCGCCCGCTCGCCTGCCCGCCACAATGGACCTACCTGTGTACACTAGATGGATGTGATGGAATGTACTGTCGTCCCTACATTTCAAGAAGAAGTAAGAATTGCAGTTGCAACAAAGCCTTGCTTGCCTACAAAGAGAGCAGCAATTTGGATTTGTTACTATGTTACCTAGAAGAATAACAAACTGTGCAAGGATGGAGGTTGTAGGAGCAAGGAGAAGTTGTCTGTAAAGTTGGTGGATGCCTATTTTCCATTTTGCAGTCCCTTGTCTCCCTCTTGTGGCCTCCTGGAGGCAACTAGCTGTGCAAAAAAAAGACAGCCTGGCGGCCGGCTGTTGCAGTGTTGCCCTCTCAGGCAACACTGAGTGACTGACTGAGCCTCACCGTCTTATATAAAGTTCAGACGGAACTTTGCACGTGTCATAGTGGAGCCCTCAGGATTCCAGAGCCAGCTTTCTGACATCATAATGGGGCCTCAGAGATAAAAGCCTGGGCCCAGGCAGTGTTGGTCAGTGCTGCTCAGCAGGCAGCACTGGACTGGACTGGATTACAGCTGATACAAGGTGTGAAGGAACAAGGGGTGGCTGTGGGCATGCACTTGCTGCCGCTGCCAGTGTTTATCTGCATGGCAGCAGGGCATTTGGGCGTTGCCAGGAAGGCGTTTTTATGTAGATTCCTCCTCTTTCAGCACTGCATTGTGGTGCAAGCAAAAGAAGCAAATCCTGTCTGGCTTCCTCTCCGGCCTTTATTCACCTCCCGTGTAGCTGTGAGTGTGTGAGCCTGCAGGACCCCATGGAATTGCCTAGAAGTAGGCTGAATCGCTGCAAGGGCTGAACAGCAGTATCGGGCAGGCTCGGGCAACGCGCGGCCCGTTCGGGTTATCGCTTCTCGGCCTTTTGGCTAAGATCAAGTGTAGTATCTGTTCTTATCAGTTTAATATCTGATACGTCCCCTATCTGGGGACCATATATTAAATGGATTTTTAGAACAGGGAGATGGAAATAGAGCTTGCTCTGTCCACTCCACGCATTGACCTGGTATTGCAGTATTTCCAGGACCGGTGCACCCTTTCCTTATGTGTTGACTAAAAGCAGATTCCAAAAGTGTTTTTTGTCTTTGCTATTGTTTCTGTCTTTCTGAAGGGATCTCCCCTTTTAATCCCATTATTTCAACACCTGTTGGACAATGCATGAGTGATAATGAGCTCATTGATTAAATGCAATTAATGAATAGATTGCCACCTCTTGTTGTGTGTCGTCTGTGTTTCTGTGTTTCCGGCATTTCACATTGGAACACCTCATTCACCTTCCTTGTCTTCTCTCCGCCCTCCCTTTTAGGTAAGTTAAAGAGCTGCACCTGAGCCAGCCACTGATTGATTGATTGATTGATTGATTGATTGATTGATTGATTGATTGATTGATTGATGCAGCACAACAGTCAAATAGTGGAGTGGAGTAGGGGAACAGCAAACAGCCAATAAAGCAGCCCGCCCGCTCGCCTGCCCGCCACAATGGACCTACCTGTGTACACTAGATGGATGTGATGGAATGTACTGTCGTCCCTACATTTCAAGAAGAAGTAAGAATTGCAGTTGCAACAAAGCCTTGCTTGCCTACAAAGAGAGCAGCAATTTGGATTTGTTACTATGTTACCTAGAAGAATAACAAACTGTGCAAGTATGGAGGTTGTAGGAGCAAGGAGAAGTTGTCTGTAAAGTTGGTGGATGCCTATTTTCCATTTTGCAGTCCCTTGTCTCCCTCTTGTGGCCTCCTGGAGGCAACTAGCTGTGCAAAAAAAAGACAGCCTGGCGGCCGGCTGTTGCAGTGTTGCCCTCTCAGGCAACACTGAGTGACTGACTGAGCCTCACCGTCTTATATAAAGTTCAGACGGAACTTTGCACGTGTCATAGTGGAGCCCTCAGGATTCCAGAGCCAGCTTTCTGACATCATAATGGGGCCTCAGAGATAAAAGCCTGGGCCCAGGCAGTGTTGGTCAGTGCTGCTCAGCAGGCAGCACTGGACTGGACTGGATTACAGCTGATACAAGGTGTGAAGGAACAAGGGGTGGCTGTGGGCATGCACTTGCTGCCGCTGCCAGTGTTTATCTGCATGGCAGCAGGGCATTTGGGCGTTGCCAGGAAGGCGTTTTTATGTAGATTCCTCCTCTTTCAGCACTGCATTGTGGTGCAAGCAAAAGAAGCAAATCCTGTCTGGCTTCCTCTCCGGCCTTTATTCACCTCCCGTGTAGCTGTGAGTGTGTGAGCCTGCAGGGCCCCATGGAATTGCCTAGAAGTAGGCTGAATCGCTGCAAGGGCTGAACAGCAGTATCGGGCAGGCTCGGGCAACGCGCGGCCCGTTCGGGTTATCGCTTCTCGGCCTTTTGGCTAAGATCAAGTGTAGTATCTGTTCTTATCAGTTTAATATCTGATACGTCCCCTATCTGGGGACCATATATTAAATGGATTTTTAGAACAGGGAGATGGAAATAGAGCTTGCTCTGTCCACTCCACGCATTGACCTGGTATTGCAGTATTTCCAGGACCGGTGCACCCTTTCCTTATGTGTTGACTAAAAGCAGATTCCAAAAGTGTTTTTTGTCTTTGCTATTGTTTCTGTCTTTCTGAAGGGATCTCCCCTTTTAATCCCATTATTTCAACACCTGTTGGACAATGCATGAGTGATAATGAGCTCATTGATTAAATGCAATTAATGAATAGATTGCCACCTCTTGTTGTGTGTCGTCTGTGTTTCTGTGTTTCCGGCATTTCACATTGGAACACCTCATTCACCTTCCTTGTCTTCTCTCCGCCCTCCCTTTTAGGTAAGTTAAAGAGCTGCACCTGAGCCAGCCACTGATTGATTGATTGATTGATTGATTGATTGATTGATTGATTGATTGATTGATTGATTGATTGATGCAGCACAACAGTCAAATAGTGGAGTGGAGTAGGGGAACAGCAAACAGCCAATAAAGCAGCCCGCCCGCTCGCCTGCCCGCCACAATGGACCTACCTGTGTACACTAGATGGATGTGATGGAATGTACTGTCGTCCCTACATTTCAAGAAGAAGTAAGAATTGCAGTTGCAACAAAGCCTTGCTTGCCTACAAAGAGAGCAGCAATTTGGATTTGTTACTATGTTACCTAGAAGAATAACAAACTGTGCAAGGATGGAGGTTGTAGGAGCAAGGAGAAGTTGTCTGTAAAGTTGGTGGATGCCTATTTTCCATTTTGCAGTCCCTTGTCTCCCTCTTGTGCCCTCCTGGAGGCAACTAGCTGTGCAAAAAAAAGACAGCCTGGCGGCCGGCTGTTGCAGTGTTGCCCTCTCAGGCAACACTGAGTGACTGACTGAGCCTCACCGTCTTATATAAAGTTCAGACGGAACTTTGCACGTGTCATAGTGGAGCCCTCAGGATTCCAGAGCCAGCTTTCTGACATCATAATGGGGCCTCAGAGATAAAAGCCTGGGCCCAGGCAGTGTTGGTCAGTGCTGCTCAGCAGGCAGCACTGGACTGGACTGGATTACAGCTGATACAAGGTGTGAAGGAACAAGGGGTGGCTGTGGGCATGCACTTGCTGCCGCTGCCAGTGTTTATCTGCATGGCAGCAGGGCATTTGGGCGTTGCCAGGAAGGCGTTTTTATGTAGATTCCTCCTCTTTCAGCACTGCATTGTGGTGCAAGCAAAAGAAGCAAATCCTGTCTGGCTTCCTCTCCGGCCTTTATTCACCTCCCGTGTAGCTGTGAGTGTGTGAGCCTGCAGGGCCCCATGGAATTGCCTAGAAGTAGGCTGAATCGCTGCAAGGGCTGAACAGCAGTATCGGGCAGGCTCGGGCAACGCGCGGCCCGTTCGGGTTATCGCTTCTCGGCCTTTTGGCTAAGATCAAGTGTAGTATCTGTTCTTATCAGTTTAATATCTGATACGTCCCCTATCTGGGGACCATATATTAAATGGATTTTTAGAACAGGGAGATGGAAATAGAGCTTGCTCTGTCCACTCCACGCATTGACCTGGTATTGCAGTATTTCCAGGACCGGTGCACCCTTTCCTTATGTGTTGACTAAAAGCAGATTCCAAAAGTGTTTTTTGTCTTTGCTATTGTTTCTGTCTTTCTGAAGGGATCTCCCCTTTTAATCCCATTATTTCAACACCTGTCGGACAATGCATGAGTGATAATGAGCTCATTGATTAAATGCAATTAATGAATAGATTGCCACCTCTTGTTGTGTGTCGTCTGTGTTTCTGTGTTTCCGGCATTTCACATTGGAACACCTCATTCACCTTCCTTGTCTTCTCTCCGCCCTCCCTTTTAGGTAAGTTAAAGAGCTGCACCTGAGCCAGCCACTGATTGATTGATTGATTGATTGATTGATTGATTGATTGATTGATTGATGCAGCACAACAGTCAAATAGTGGAGTGGAGTAGGGGAACAGCAAACAGCCAATAAAGCAGCCCGCCCGCTCGCCTGCCCGCCACAATGGACCTACCTGTGTACACTAGATGGATGTGATGGAATGTACTGTCGTCCCTACATTTCAAGAAGAAGTAAGAATTGCAGTTGCAACAAAGCCTTGCTTGCCTACAAAGAGAGCAGCAATTTGGATTTGTTACTATGTTACCTAGAAGAATAACAAACTGTGCAAGGATGGAGGTTGTAGGAGCAAGGAGAAGTTGTCTGTAAAGTTGGTGGATGCCTATTTTCCATTTTGCAGTCCCTTGTCTCCCTCTTGTGGCCTCCTGGAGGCAACTAGCTGTGCAAAAAAAAGACAGCCTGGCGGCCGGCTGTTGCAGTGTTGCCCTCTCAGGCAACACTGAGTGACTGACTGAGCCTCACCGTCTTATATAAAGTTCAGACGGAACTTTGCACGTGTCATAGTGGAGCCCTCAGGATTCCAGAGCCAGCTTTCTGACATCATAATGGGGCCTCAGAGATAAAAGCCTGGGCCCAGGCAGTGTTGGTCAGTGCTGCTCAGCAGGCAGCACTGGACTGGACTGGATTACAGCTGATACAAGGTGTGAAGGAACAAGGGGTGGCTGTGGGCATGCACTTGCTGCCGCTGCCAGTGTTTATCTGCATGGCAGCAGGGCATTTGGGCGTTGCCAGGAAGGCGTTTTTATGTAGATTCCTCCTCTTTCAGCACTGCATTGTGGTGCAAGCAAAAGAAGCAAATCCTGTCTGGCTTCCTCTCCGGCCTTTATTCACCTCCCGTGTAGCTGTAAGTGTGTGAGCCTGCAGGGCCCCATGGAATTGCCTAGAAGTAGGCTGAATCGCTGCAAGGGCTGAACAGCAGTATCGGGCAGGCTCGGGCAACGCGCGGCCCGTTCGGGTTATCGCTTCTCGGCCTTTTGGCTAAGATCAAGTGTAGTATCTGTTCTTATCAGTTTAATATCTGATACGTCCCCTATCTGGGGACCATATATTAAATGGATTTTTAGAACAGGGAGATGGAAATAGAGCTTGCTCTGTCCACTCCACGCATTGACCTGGTATTGCAGTATTTCCAGGACCGGTGCACCCTTTCCTTATGTGTTGACTAAAAGCAGATTCCAAAAGTGTTTTTTGTCTTTGCTATTGTTTCTGTCTTTCTGAAGGGATCTCCCCTTTTAATCCCATTATTTCAACACCTGTTGGACAATGCATGAGTGATAATGAGCTCATTGATTAAATGCAATTAATGAATAGATTGCCACCTCTTGTTGTGTGTCGTCTGTGTTTCTGTGTTTCCGGCATTTCACATTGGAACACCTCATTCACCTTCCTTGTCTTCTCTCCGCCCTCCCTTTTAGGTAAGTTAAAGAGCTGCACCTGAGCCAGCCACTGATTGATTGATTGATTGATTGATTGATTGATTGATTGATGCAGCACAACAGTCAAATAGTGGAGTGGAGTAGGGGAACAGCAAACAGCCAATAAAGCAGCCCGCCCGCTCGCCTGCCCGCCACAATGGACCTACCTGTGTACACTAGATGGATGTGATGGAATGTACTGTCGTCCCTACATTTCAAGAAGAAGTAAGAATTGCAGTTGCAACAAAGCCTTGCTTGCCTACAAAGAGAGCAGCAATTTGGATTTGTTACTATGTTACCTAGAAGAATAACAAACTGTGCAAGGATGGAGGTTGTAGGAGCAAGGAGAAGTTGTCTGTAAAGTTGGTGGATGCCTATTTTCCATTTTGCAGTCCCTTGTCTCCCTCTTGTGGCCTCCTGGAGGCAACTAGCTGTGCAAAAAAAAGACAGCCTGGCGGCCGGCTGTTGCAGTGTTGCCCTCTCAGGCAACACTGAGTGACTGACTGAGCCTCACCGTCTTATATAAAGTTCAGACGGAACTTTGCACGTGTCATAGTGGAGCCCTCAGGATTCCAGAGCCAGCTTTCTGACATCATAATGGGGCCTCAGAGATAAAAGCCTGGGCCCAGGCAGTGTTGGTCAGTGCTGCTCAGCAGGCAGCACTGGACTGGACTGGATTACAGCTGATACAAGGTGTGAAGGAACAAGGGGTGGCTGTGGGCATGCACTTGCTGCCGCTGCCAGTGTTTATCTGCATGGCAGCAGGGCATTTGGGCGTTGCCAGGAAGGCGTTTTTATGTAGATTCCTCCTCTTTCAGCACTGCATTGTGGTGCAAGCAAAAGAAGCAAATCCTGTCTGGCTTCCTCTCCGGCCTTTATTCACCTCCCGTGTAGCTGTGAGTGTGTGAGCCTGCAGGGCCCCATGGAATTGCCTAGAAGTAGGCTGAATCGCTGCAAGGGCTGAACAGCAGTATCGGGCAGGCTCGGGCAACGCGCGGCCCGTTCGGGTTATCGCTTCTCGGCCTTTTGGCTAAGATCAAGTGTAGTATCTGTTCTTATCAGTTTAATATCTGATACGTCCCCTATCTGGGGACCATATATTAAATGGATTTTTAGAACAGGGAGATGGAAATAGAGCTTGCTCTGTCCACTCCACGCATTGACCTGGTATTGCAGTATTTCCAGGACCGGTGCACCCTTTCCTTATGTGTTGACTAAAAGCAGATTCCAAAAGTGTTTTTTGTCTTTGCTATTGTTTCTGTCTTTCTGAAGGGATCTCCCCTTTTAATCCCATTATTTCAACACCTGTTGGACAATGCATGAGTGATAATGAGCTCATTGATTAAATGCAATTAATGAATAGATTGCCACCTCTTGTTGTGTGTCGTCTGTGTTTCTGTGTTTCCGGCATTTCACATTGGAACACCTCATTCACCTTCCTTGTCTTCTCTCCGCCCTCCCTTTTAGGTAAGTTAAAGAGCTGCACCTGAGCCAGCCACTGATTGATTGATTGATTGATTGATTGATTGATTGATTGATTGATTGATTGATTGATTGATGCAGCACAACAGTCAAATAGTGGAGTGGAGTAGGGGAACAGCAAACAGCCAATAAAGCAGCCCGCCCGCTCGCCTGCCCGCCACAATGGACCTACCTGTGTACACTAGATGGATGTGATGGAATGTACTGTCGTCCCTACATTTCAAGAAGAAGTAAGAATTGCAGTTGCAACAAAGCCTTGCTTGCCTACAAAGAGAGCAGCAATTTGGATTTGTTACTATGTTACCTAGAAGAATAACAAACTGTGCAAGGATGGAGGTTGTAGGAGCAAGGAGAAGTTGTCTGTAAAGTTGGTGGATGCCTATTTTCCATTTTGCAGTCCCTTGTCTCCCTCTTGTGCCCTCCTGGAGGCAACTAGCTGTGCAAAAAAAAGACAGCCTGGCGGCCGGCTGTTGCAGTGTTGCCCTCTCAGGCAACACTGAGTGACTGACTGAGCCTCACCGTCTTATATAAAGTTCAGACGGAACTTTGCACGTGTCATAGTGGAGCCCTCAGGATTCCAGAGCCAGCTTTCTGACATCATAATGGGGCCTCAGAGATAAAAGCCTGGGCCCAGGCAGTGTTGGTCAGTGCTGCTCAGCAGGCAGCACTGGACTGGACTGGATTACAGCTGATACAAGGTGTGAAGGAACAAGGGGTGGCTGTGGGCATGCACTTGCTGCCGCTGCCAGTGTTTATCTGCATGGCAGCAGGGCATTTGGGCGTTGCCAGGAAGGCGTTTTTATGTAGATTCCTCCTCTTTCAGCACTGCATTGTGGTGCAAGCAAAAGAAGCAAATCCTGTCTGGCTTCCTCTCCGGCCTTTATTCACCTCCCGTGTAGCTGTGAGTGTGTGAGCCTGCAGGGCCCCATGGAATTGCCTAGAAGTAGGCTGAATCGCTGCAAGGGCTGAACAGCAGTATCGGGCAGGCTCGGGCAACGCGCGGCCCGTTCGGGTTATCGCTTCTCGGCCTTTTGGCTAAGATCAAGTGTAGTATCTGTTCTTATCAGTTTAATATCTGATACGTCCCCTATCTGGGGACCATATATTAAATAGATTTTTAGAACAGGGAGATGGAAATAGAGCTTGCTCTGTCCACTCCACGCATTGACCTGGTATTGCAGTATTTCCAGGACCGGTGCACCCTTTCCTTATGTGTTGACTAAAAGCAGATTCCAAAAGTGTTTTTTGTCTTTGCTATTGTTTCTGTCTTTCTGAAGGGATCTCCCCTTTTAATCCCATTATTTCAACACCTGTTGGACAATGCATGAGTGATAATGAGCTCATTGATTAAATGCAATTAATGAATAGATTGCCACCTCTTGTTGTGTGTCGTCTGTGTTTCTGTGTTTCCGGCATTTCACATTGGAACACCTCATTCACCTTCCTTGTCTTCTCTCCGCCCTCCCTTTTAGGTAAGTTAAAGAGCTGCACCTGAGCCAGCCACTGATTGATTGATTGATTGATTGATTGATTGATTGATTGATTGATTGATTGATGCAGCACAACAGTCAAATAGTGGAGTGGAGTAGGGGAACAGCAAACAGCCAATAAAGCAGCCCGCCCGCTCGCCTGCCCGCCACAATGGACCTACCTGTGTACACTAGATGGATGTGATGGAATGTACTGTCGTCCCTACATTTCAAGAAGAAGTAAGAATTGCAGTTGCAACAAAGCCTTGCTTGCCTACAAAGAGAGCAGCAATTTGGATTTGTTACTATGTTACCTAGAAGAATAACAAACTGTGCAAGGATGGAGGTTGTAGGAGCAAGGAGAAGTTGTCTGTAAAGTTGGTGGATGCCTATTTTCCATTTTGCAGTCCCTTGTCTCCCTCTTGTGGCCTCCTGGAGGCAACTAGCTGTGCAAAAAAAAGACAGCCTGGCGGCCGGCTGTTGCAGTGTTGCCCTCTCAGGCAACACTGAGTGACTGACTGAGCCTCACCGTCTTATATAAAGTTCAGACGGAACTTTGCACGTGTCATAGTGGAGCCCTCAGGATTCCAGAGCCAGCTTTCTGACATCATAATGGGGCCTCAGAGATAAAAGTCTGGGCCCAGGCAGTGTTGGTCAGTGCTGCTCAGCAGGCAGCACTGGACTGGACTGGATTACAGCTGATACAAGGTGTGAAGGAACAAGGGGTGGCTGTGGGCATGCACTTGCTGCCGCTGCCAGTGTTTATCTGCATGGCAGCAGGGCATTTGGGCGTTGCCAGGAAGGCGTTTTTATGTAGATTCCTCCTCTTTCAGCACTGCATTGTGGTGCAAGCAAAAGAAGCAAATCCTGTCTGGCTTCCTCTCCGGCCTTTATTCACCTCCCGTGTAGCTGTGAGTGTGTGAGCCTGCAGGGCCCCATGGAATTGCCTAGAAGTAGGCTGAATCGCTGCAAGGGCTGAACAGCAGTATCGGGCAGGCTCGGGCAACGCGCGGCCCGTTCGGGTTATCGCTTCTCGGCCTTTTGGCTAAGATCAAGTGTAGTATCTGTTCTTATCAGTTTAATATCTGATACGTCCCCTATCTGGGGACCATATATTAAATGGATTTTTAGAACAGGGAGATGGAAATAGAGCTTGCTCTGTCCACTCCACGCATTGACCTGGTATTGCAGTATTTCCAGGACCGGTGCACCCTTTCCTTATGTGTTGACTAAAAGCAGATTCCAAAAGTGTTTTTTGTCTTTGCTATTGTTTCTGTCTTTCTGAAGGGATCTCCCCTTTTAATCCCATTATTTCAACACCTGTTGGACAATGCATGAGTGATAATGAGCTCATTGATTAAATGCAATTAATGAATAGATTGCCACCTCTTGTTGTGTGTCGTCTGTGTTTCTGTGTTTCCGGCATTTCACATTGGAACACCTCATTCACCTTCCTTGTCTTCTCTCCGCCCTCCCTTTTAGGTAAGTTAAAGAGCTGCACCTGAGCCAGCCACTGATTGATTGATTGATTGATTGATTGATTGATTGATTGATGCAGCACAACAGTCAAATAGTGGAGTGGAGTAGGGGAACAGCAAACAGCCAATAAAGCAGCCCGCCCGCTCGCCTGCCCGCCACAATGGACCTACCTGTGTACACTAGATGGATGTGATGGAATGTACTGTCGTCCCTACATTTCAAGAAGAAGTAAGAATTGCAGTTGCAACAAAGCCTTGCTTGCCTACAAAGAGAGCAGCAATTTGGATTTGTTACTATGTTACCTAGAAGAATAACAAACTGTGCAAGGATGGAGGTTGTAGGAGCAAGGAGAAGTTGTCTGTAAAGTTGGTGGATGCCTATTTTCCATTTTGCAGTCCCTTGTCTCCCTCTTGTGGCCTCCTGGAGGCAACTAGCTGTGCAAAAAAAAGACAGCCTGGCGGCCGGCTGTTGCAGTGTTGCCCTCTCAGGCAACACTGAGTGACTGACTGAGCCTCACCGTCTTATATAAAGTTCAGACGGAACTTTGCACGTGTCATAGTGGAGCCCTCAGGATTCCAGAGCCAGCTTTCTGACATCATAATGGGGCCTCAGAGATAAAAGCCTGGGCCCAGGCAGTGTTGGTCAGTGCTGCTCAGCAGGCAGCACTGGACTGGACTGGATTACAGCTGATACAAGGTGTGAAGGAACAAGGGGTGGCTGTGGGCATGCACTTGCTGCCGCTGCCAGTGTTTATCTGCATGGCAGCAGGGCATTTGGGCGTTGCCAGGAAGGCGTTTTTATGTAGATTCCTCCTCTTTCAGCACTGCATTGTGGTGCAAGCAAAAGAAGCAAATCCTGTCTGGCTTCCTCTCCGGCCTTTATTCACCTCCCGTGTAGCTGTGAGTGTGTGAGCCTGCAGGGCCCCATGGAATTGCCTAGAAATAGGCTGAATCGCTGCAAGGGCTGAACAGCAGTATCGGGCAGGCTCGGGCAACGCGCGGCCCGTTCGGGTTATCGCTTCTCGGCCTTTTGGCTAAGATCAAGTGTAGTATCTGTTCTTATCAGTTTAATATCTGATACGTCCCCTATCTGGGGACCATATATTAAATGGATTTTTAGAACAGGGAGATGGAAATAGAGCTTGCTCTGTCCACTCCACGCATTGACCTGGTATTGCAGTATTTCCAGGACCGGTGCACCCTTTCCTTATGTGTTGACTAAAAGCAGATTCCAAAAGTGTTTTTTGTCTTTGCTATTGTTTCTGTCTTTCTGAAGGGATCTCCCCTTTTAATCCCATTATTTCAACACCTGTTGGACAATGCATGAGTGATAATGAGCTCATTGATTAAATGCAATTAATGAATAGATTGCCACCTCTTGTTGTGTGTCGTCTGTGTTTCTGTGTTTCCGGCATTTCACATTGGAACACCTCATTCACCTTCCTTGTCTTCTCTCCGCCCTCCCTTTTAGGTAAGTTAAAGAGCTGCACCTGAGCCAGCCACTGATTGATTGATTGATTGATTGATTGATTGATTGATTGATTGATTGATTGATTGATTGATGCAGCACAACAGTCAAATAGTGGAGTGGAGTAGGGGAACAGCAAACAGCCAATAAAGCAGCCCGCCCGCTCACCTGCCCGCCACAATGGACCTACCTGTGTACACTAGATGGATGTGATGGAATGTACTGTCGTCCCTACATTTCAAGAAGAAGTAAGAATTGCAGTTGCAACAAAGCCTTGCTTGCCTACAAAGAGAGCAGCAATTTGGATTTGTTACTATGTTACCTAGAAGAATAACAAACTGTGCAAGGATGGAGGTTGTAGGAGCAAGGAGAAGTTGTCTGTAAAGTTGGTGGATGCCTATTTTCCATTTTGCAGTCCCTTGTCTCCCTCTTGTGGCCTCCTGGAGGCAACTAGCTGTGCAAAAAAAAGACAGCCTGGCGGCCGGCTGTTGCAGTGTTGCCCTCTCAGGCAACACTGAGTGACTGACTGAGCCTCACCGTCTTATATAAAGTTCAGACGGAACTTTGCACGTGTCATAGTGGAGCCCTCAGGATTCCAGAGCCAGCTTTCTGACATCATAATGGGGCCTCAGAGATAAAAGCCTGGGCCCAGGCAGTGTTGGTCAGTGCTGCTCAGCAGGCAGCACTGGACTGGACTGGATTACAGCTGATACAAGGTGTGAAGGAACAAGGGGTGGCTGTGGGCATGCACTTGCTGCCGCTGCCAGTGTTTATCTGCATGGCAGCAGGGCATTTGGGCGTTGCCAGGAAGGCGTTTTTATGTAGATTCCTCCTCTTTCAGCACTGCATTGTGGTGCAAGCAAAAGAAGCAAATCCTGTCTGGCTTCCTCTCCGGCCTTTATTCACCTCCCGTGTAGCTGTGAGTGTGTGAGCCTGCAGGGCCCCATGGAATTGCCTAGAAGTAGGCTGAATCGCTGCAAGGGCTGAACAGCAGTATCGGGCAGGCTCGGGCAACGCGCGGCCCGTTCGGGTTATCGCTTCTCGGCCTTTTGGCTAAGATCAAGTGTAGTATCTGTTCTTATCAGTTTAATATCTGATACGTCCCCTATCTGGGGACCATATATTAAATGGATTTTTAGAACAGGGAGATGGAAATAGAGCTTGCTCTGTCCACTCCACGCATTGACCTGGTATTGCAGTATTTCCAGGACCGGTGCACCCTTTCCTTATGTGTTGACTAAAAGCAGATTCCAAAAGTGTTTTTTGTCTTTGCTATTGTTTCTGTCTTTCTGAAGGGATCTCCCCTTTTAATCCCATTATTTCAACACCTGTTGGACAATGCATGAGTGATAATGAGCTCATTGATTAAATGCAATTAATGAATAGATTGCCACCTCTTGTTGTGTGTCGTCTGTGTTTCTGTGTTTCCGGCATTTCACATTGGAACACCTCATTCACCTTCCTTGTCTTCTCTCCGCCCTCCCTTTTAGGTAAGTTAAAGAGCTGCACCTGAGCCAGCCACTGATTGATTGATTGATTGATTGATTGATTGATTGATTGATTGATGCAGCACAACAGTCAAATAGTGGAGTGGAGTAGGGGAACAGCAAACAGCCAGTAAAGCAGCCCGCCCGCTCGCCTGCCCGCCACAATGGACCTACCTGTGTACACTAGATGGATGTGATGGAATGTACTGTCGTCCCTACATTTCAAGAAGAAGTAAGAATTGCAGTTGCAACAAAGCCTTGCTTGCCTACAAAGAGAGCAGCAATTTGGATTTGTTACTATGTTACCTAGAAGAATAACAAACTGTGCAAGGATGGAGGTTGTAGGAGCAAGGAGAAGTTGTCTGTAAAGTTGGTGGATGCCTATTTTCCATTTTGCAGTCCCTTGTCTCCCTCTTGTGGCCTCCTGGAGGCAACTAGCTGTGCAAAAAAAAGACAGCCTGGCGGCCGGCTGTTGCAGTGTTGCCCTCTCAGGCAACACTGAGTGACTGACTGAGCCTCACCGTCTTATATAAAGTTCAGACGGAACTTTGCACGTGTCATAGTGGAGCCCTCAGGATTCCAGAGCCAGCTTTCTGACATCATAATGGGGCCTCAGAGATAAAAGCCTGGGCCCAGGCAGTGTTGGTCAGTGCTGCTCAGCAGGCAGCACTGGACTGGACTGGATTACAGCTGATACAAGGTGTGAAGGAACAAGGGGTGGCTGTGGGCATGCACTTGCTGCCGCTGCCAGTGTTTATCTGCATGGCAGCAGGGCATTTGGGCGTTGCCAGGAAGGCGTTTTTATGTAGATTCCTCCTCTTTCAGCACTGCATTGTGGTGCAAGCAAAAGAAGCAAATCCTGTCTGGCTTCCTCTCCGGCCTTTATTCACCTCCCGTGTAGCTGTGAGTGTGTGAGCCTGCAGGGCCCCATGGAATTGCCTAGAAGTAGGCTGAATCGCTGCAAGGGCTGAACAGCAGTATCGGGCAGGCTCGGGCAACGCGCGGCCCGTTCGGGTTATCGCTTCTCGGCCTTTTGGCTAAGATCAAGTGTAGTATCTGTTCTTATCAGTTTAATATCTGATACGTCCCCTATCTGGGGACCATATATTAAATGGATTTTTAGAACAGGGAGATGGAAATAGAGCTTGCTCTGTCCACTCCACGCATTGACCTGGTATTGCAGTATTTCCAGGACCGGTGCACCCTTTCCTTATGTGTTGACTAAAAGCAGATTCCAAAAGTGTTTTTTGTCTTTGCTATTGTTTCTGTCTTTCTGAAGGGATCTCCCCTTTTAATCCCATTATTTCAACACCTGTTGGACAATGCATGAGTGATAATGAGCTCATTGATTAAATGCAATTAATGAATAGATTGCCACCTCTTGTTGTGTGTCGTCTGTGTTTCTGTGTTTCCGGCATTTCACATTGGAACACCTCATTCACCTTCCTTGTCTTCTCTCCGCCCTCCCTTTTAGGGTAAGTTAAAGAGCTGCACCTGAGCCAGCCACTGATTGATTGATTGATTGATTGATTGATTGATTGATTGATTGATTGATTGATTGATTGATGCAGCACAACAGTCAAATAGTGGAGTGGAGTAGGGGAACAGCAAACAGCCAATAAAGCAGCCCGCCCGCTCGCCTGCCCGCCACAATGGACCTACCTGTGTACACTAGATGGATGTGATGGAATGTACTGTCGTCCCTACATTTCAAGAAGAAGTAAGAATTGCAGTTGCAACAAAGCCTTGCTTGCCTACAAAGAGAGCAGCAATTTGGATTTGTTACTATGTTACCTAGAAGAATAACAAACTGTGCAAGGATGGAGGTTGTAGGAGCAAGGAGAAGTTGTCTGTAAAGTTGGTGGATGCCTATTTTCCATTTTGCAGTCCCTTGTCTCCCTCTTGTGGCCTCCTGGAGGCAACTAGCTGTGCAAAAAAAAGACAGCCTGGCGGCCGGCTGTTGCAGTGTTGCCCTCTCAGGCAACACTGAGTGACTGACTGAGCCTCACCGTCTTATATAAAGTTCAGACGGAACTTTGCACGTGTCATAGTGGAGCCCTCAGGATTCCAGAGCCAGCTTTCTGACATCATAATGGGGCCTCAGAGATAAAAGCCTGGGCCCAGGCAGTGTTGGTCAGTGCTGCTCAGCAGGCAGCACTGGACTGGACTGGATTACAGCTGATACAAGGTGTGAAGGAACAAGGGGTGGCTGTGGGCATGCACTTGCTGCCGCTGCCAGTGTTTATCTGCATGGCAGCAGGGCATTTGGGCGTTGCCAGGAAGGCGTTTTTATGTAGATTCCTCCTCTTTCAGCACTGCATTGTGGTGCAAGCAAAAGAAGCAAATCCTGTCTGGCTTCCTCTCCGGCCTTTATTCACCTCCCGTGTAGCTGTGAGTGTGTGAGCCTGCAGGGCCCCATGGAATTGCCTAGAAGTAGGCTGAATCGCTGCAAGGGCTGAACAGCAGTATCGGGCAGGCTCGGGCAACGCGCGGCCCGTTCGGGTTATCGCTTCTCGGCCTTTTGGCTAAGATCAAGTGTAGTATCTGTTCTTATCAGTTTAATATCTGATACGTCCCCTATCTGGGGACCATATATTAAATGGATTTTTAGAACAGGGAGATGGAAATAGAGCTTGCTCTGTCCACTCCACGCATTGACCTGGTATTGCAGTATTTCCAGGACCGGTGCACCCTTTCCTTATGTGTTGACTAAAAGCAGATTCCAAAAGTGTTTTTTGTCTTTGCTATTGTTTCTGTCTTTCTGAAGGGATCTCCCCTTTTAATCCCATTATTTCAACACCTGTTGGACAATGCATGAGTGATAATGAGCTCATTGATTAAATGCAATTAATGAATAGATTGCCACCTCTTGTTGTGTGTCGTCTGTGTTTCTGTGTTTCCGGCATTTCACATTGGAACACCTCATTCACCTTCCTTGTCTTCTCTCCGCCCTCCCTTTTAGGTAAGTTAAAGAGCTGCACCTGAGCCAGCCACTGATTGATTGATTGATTGATTGATTGATTGATTGATTGATTGATTGATTGATTGATGCAGCACAACAGTCAAATAGTGGAGTGGAGTAGGGGAACAGCAAACAGCCAATAAAGCAGCCCGCCCGCTCGCCTGCCCGCCACAATGGACCTACCTGTGTACACTAGATGGATGTGATGGAATGTACTGTCGTCCCTACATTTCAAGAAGAAGTAAGAATTGCAGTTGCAACAAAGCCTTGCTTGCCTACAAAGAGAGCAGCAATTTGGATTTGTTACTATGTTACCTAGAAGAATAACAAACTGTGCAAGGATGGAGGTTGTAGGAGCAAGGAGAAGTTGTCTGTAAAGTTGGTGGATGCCTATTTTCCATTTTGCAGTCCCTTGTGTCCCTCTTGTGGCCTCCTGGAGGCAACTAGCTGTGCAAAAAAAAAGACAGCCTGGCGGCCGGCTGTTGCAGTGTTGCCCTCTCAGGCAACACTGAGTGACTGACTGAGCCTCACCGTCTTATATAAAGTTCAGACGGAACTTTGCACGTGTCATAGTGGAGCCCTCAGGATTCCAGAGCCAGCTTTCTGACATCATAATGGGGCCTCAGAGATAAAAGCCTGGGCCCAGGCAGTGTTGGTCAGTGCTGCTCAGCAGGCAGCACTGGACTGGACTGGATTACAGCTGATACAAGGTGTGAAGGAACAAGGGGTGGCTGTGGGCATGCACTTGCTGCCGCTGCCAGTGTTTATCTGCATGGCAGCAGGGCATTTGGGCGTTGCCAGGAAGGCGTTTTTATGTAGATTCCTCCTCTTTCAGCACTGCATTGTGGTGCAAGCAAAAGAAGCAAATCCTGTCTGGCTTCCTCTCCGGCCTTTTCTCACCTCCCGTGTAGCTGTGAGTGTGTGAGCCTGCAGGGCCCCATGGAATTGCCTAGAAGTAGGCTGAATCGCTGCAAGGGCTGAACAGCAGTATCGGGCAGGCTCGGGCAACGCGCGGCCCGTTCGGGTTATCGCTTCTCGGCCTTTTGGCTAAGATCAAGTGTAGTATCTGTTCTTATCAGTTTAATATCTGATACGTCCCCTATCTGGGGACCATATATTAAATGGATTTTTAGAACAGGGAGATGGAAATAGAGCTTGCTCTGTCCACTCCACGCATTGACCTGGTATTGCAGTATTTCCAGGACCGGTGCACCCTTTCCTTATGTGTTGACTAAAAGCAGATTCCAAAAGTGTTTTTTGTCTTTGCTATTGTTTCTGTCTTTCTGAAGGGATCTCCCCTTTTAATCCCATTATTTCAACACCTGTTGGACAATGCATGAGTGATAATGAGCTCATTGATTAAATGCAATTAATGAATAGATTGCCACCTCTTGTTGTGTGTCGTCTGTGTTTCTGTGTTTCCGGCATTTCACATTGGAACACCTCATTCACCTTCCTTGTCTTCTCTCCGCCCTCCCTTTTAGGTAAGTTAAAGAGCTGCACCTGAGCCAGCCACTGATTGATTGATTGATTGATTGATTGATTGATTGATTGATTGATTGATTGATTGATTGATTGATGCAGCACAACAGTCAAATAGTGGAGTGGAGTAGGGGAACAGCAAACAGCCAATAAAGCAGCCCGCCCGCTCACCTGCCCGCCACAATGGACCTACCTGTGTACACTAGATGGATGTGATGGAATGTACTGTCGTCCCTACATTTCAAGAAGAAGTAAGAATTGCAGTTGCAACAAAGCCTTGCTTGCCTACAAAGAGAGCAGCAATTTGGATTTGTTACTATGTTACCTAGAAGAATAACAAACTGTGCAAGGATGGAGGTTGTAGGAGCAAGGAGAAGTTGTCTGTAAAGTTGGTGGATGCCTATTTTCCATTTTGCAGTCCCTTGTCTCCCTCTTGTGGCCTCCTGGAGGCAACTAGCTGTGCAAAAAAAAGACAGCCTGGCGGCCGGCTGTTGCAGTGTTGCCCTCTCAGGCAACACTGAGTGACTGACTGAGCCTCACCGTCTTATATAAAGTTCAGACGGAACTTTGCACGTGTCATAGTGGAGCCCTCAGGATTCCAGAGCCAGCTTTCTGACATCATAATGGGGCCTCAGAGATAAAAGCCTGGGCCCAGGCAGTGTTGGTCAGTGCTGCTCAGCAGGCAGCACTGGACTGGACTGGATTACAGCTGATACAAGGTGTGAAGGAACAAGGGGTGGCTGTGGGCATGCACTTGCTGCCGCTGCCAGTGTTTATCTGCATGGCAGCAGGGCATTTGGGCGTTGCCAGGAAGGCGTTTTTATGTAGATTCCTCCTCTTTCAGCACTGCATTGTGGTGCAAGCAAAAGAAGCAAATCCTGTCTGGCTTCCTCTCCGGCCTTTATTCACCTCCCGTGTAGCTGTGAGTGTGTGAGCCTGCAGGGCCCCATGGAATTGCCTAGAAGTAGGCTGAATCGCTGCAAGGGCTGAACAGCAGTATCGGGCAGGCTCGGGCAACGCGCGGCCCGTTCGGGTTATCGCTTCTCGGCCTTTTGGCTAAGATCAAGTGTAGTATCTGTTCTTATCAGTTTAATATCTGATACGTCCCCTATCTGGGGACCATATATTAAATGGATTTTTAGAACAGGGAGATGGAAATAGAGCTTGCTCTGTCCACTCCACGCATTGACCTGGTATTGCAGTATTTCCAGGACCGGTGCACCCTTTCCTTATGTGTTGACTAAAAGCAGATTCCAAAAGTGTTTTTTGTCTTTGCTATTGTTTCTGTCTTTCTGAAGGGATCTCCCCTTTTAATCCCATTATTTCAACACCTGTTGGACAATGCATGAGTGATAATGAGCTCATTGATTAAATGCAATTAATGAATAGATTGCCACCTCTTGTTGTGTGTCGTCTGTTTCTGTGTTTCCGGCATTTCACATTGGAACACCTCATTCACCTTCCTTGTCTTCTCTCCGCCCTCCCTTTTAGGTAAGTTAAAGAGCTGCACCTGAGCCAGCCACTGATTGATTGATTGATTGATTGATTGATTGATTGATTGATTGATTGATTGATTGCAGCACAACAGTCAAATAGTGGAGTGGAGTAGGGGAACAGCAAACAGCCAATAAAGCAGCCCGCCCGCTCGCCTGCCCGCCACAATGGACCTACCTGTGTACACTAGATGGATGTGATGGAATGTACTGTCGTCCCTACATTTCAAGAAGAAGTAAGAATTGCAGTTGCAACAAAGCCTTGCTTGCCTACAAAGAGAGCAGCAATTTGGATTTGTTACTATGTTACCTAGAAGAATAACAAACTGTGCAAGGATGGAGGTTGTAGGAGCAAGGAGAAGTTGTCTGTAAAGTTGGTGGATGCCTATTTTCCATTTTGCAGTCCCTTGTCTCCCTCTTGTGGCCTCCTGGAGGCAACTAGCTGTGCAAAAAAAAGACAGCCTGGCGGCCGGCTGTTGCAGTGTTGCCCTCTCAGGCAACACTGAGTGACTGACTGAGCCTCACCGTCTTATATAAAGTTCAGACGGAACTTTGCACGTGTCATAGTGGAGCCCTCAGGATTCCAGAGCCAGCTTTCTGACATCATAATGGGGCCTCAGAGATAAAAGCCTGGGCCCAGGCAGTGTTGGTCAGTGCTGCTCAGCAGGCAGCACTGGACTGGACTGGATTACAGCTGATACAAGGTGTGAAGGAACAAGGGGTGGCTGTGGGCATGCACTTGCTGCCGCTGCCAGTGTTTATCTGCATGGCAGCAGGGCATTTGGGCGTTGCCAGGAAGGCGTTTTTATGTAGATTCCTCCTCTTTCAGCACTGCATTGTGGTGCAAGCAAAAGAAGCAAATCCTGTCTGGCTTCCTCTCCGGCCTTTATTCACCTCCCGTGTAGCTGTGAGTGTGTGAGCCTGCAGGGCCCCATGGAATTGCCTAGAAGTAGGCTGAATCGCTGCAAGGGCTGAACAGCAGTATCGGGCAGGCTCGGGCAACGCGCGGCCCGTTCGGGTTATCGCTTCTCGGCCTTTTGGCTAAGATCAAGTGTAGTATCTGTTCTTATCAGTTTAATATCTGATACGTCCCCTATCTGGGGACCATATATTAAATGGATTTTTAGAACAGGGAGATGGAAATAGAGCTTGCTCTGTCCACTCCACGCATTGACCTGGTATTGCAGTATTTCCAGGACCGGTGCACCCTTTCCTTATGTGTTGACTAAAAGCAGATTCCAAAAGTGTTTTTTGTCTTTGCTATTGTTTCTGTCTTTCTGAAGGGATCTCCCCTTTTAATCCCATTATTTCAACACCTGTTGGACAATGCATGAGTGATAATGAGCTCATTGATTAAATGCAATTAATGAATAGATTGCCACCTCTTGTTGTGTGTCGTCTGTGTTTCTGTGTTTCCGGCATTTCACATTGGAACACCTCATTCACCTTCCTTGTCTTCTCTCCGCCCTCCCTTTTAGGTAAGTTAAAGAGCTGCACCTGAGCCAGCCACTGATTGATTGATTGATTGATTGATTGATTGATTGATTGATTGATTGATTGATTGATTGATGCAGCACAACAGTCAAATAGTGGAGTGGAGTAGGGGAACAGCAAACAGCCAATAAAGCAGCCCGCCCGCTCGCCTGCCCGCCACAATGGACCTACCTGTGTACACTAGATGGATGTGATGGAATGTACTGTCGTCCCTACATTTCAAGAAGAAGTAAGAATTGCAGTTGCAACAAAGCCTTGCTTGCCTACAAAGAGAGCAGCAATTTGGATTTGTTACTATGTTACCTAGAAGAATAACAAACTGTGCAAGGATGGAGGTTGTAGGAGCAAGGAGAAGTTGTCTGTAAAGTTGGTGGATGCCTATTTTCCATTTTGCAGTCCCTTGTCTCCCTCTTGTGGCCTCCTGGAGGCAACTAGCTGTGCAAAAAAAAGACAGCCTGGCGGCCGGCTGTTGCAGTGTTGCCCTCTCAGGCAACACTGAGTGACTGACTGAGCCTCACCGTCTTATATAAAGTTCAGACGGAACTTTGCACGTGTCATAGTGGAGCCCTCAGGATTCCAGAGCCAGCTTTCTGACATCATAATGGGGCCTCAGAGATAAAAGCCTGGGCCCAGGCAGTGTTGGTCAGTGCTGCTCAGCAGGCAGCACTGGACTGGACTGGATTACAGCTGATACAAGGTGTGAAGGAACAAGGGGTGGCTGTGGGCATGCACTTGCTGCCGCTGCCAGTGTTTATCTGCATGGCAGCAGGGCATTTGGGCGTTGCCAGGAAGGCGTTTTTATGTAGATTCCTCCTCTTTCAGCACTGCATTGTGGTGCAAGCAAAAGAAGCAAATCCTGTCTGGCTTCCTCTCCGGCCTTTATTCACCTCCCGTGTAGCTGTGAGTGTGTGAGCCTGCAGGGCCCCATGGAATTGCCTAGAAGTAGGCTGAATCGCTGCAAGGGCTGAACAGCAGTATCGGGCAGGCTCGGGCAACGCGCGGCCCGTTCGGGTTATCGCTTCTCGGCCTTTTGGCTAAGATCAAGTGTAGTATCTGTTCTTATCAGTTTAATATCTGATACGTCCCCTATCTGGGGACCATATATTAAATGGATTTTTAGAACAGGGAGATGGAAATAGAGCTTGCTCTGTCCACTCCACGCATTGACCTGGTATTGCAGTATTTCCAGGACCGGTGCACCCTTTCCTTATGTGTTGACTAAAAGCAGATTCCAAAAGTGTTTTTTGTCTTTGCTATTGTTTCTGTCTTTCTGAAGGGATCTCCCCTTTTAATCCCATTATTTCAACACCTGTTGGACAATGCATGAGTGATAATGAGCTCATTGATTAAATGCAATTAATGAATAGATTGCCACCTCTTGTTGTGTGTCGTCTGTGTTTCTGTGTTTCCGGCATTTCACATTGGAACACCTCATTCACCTTCCTTGTCTTCTCTCCGCCCTCCCTTTTAGGTAAGTTAAAGAGCTGCACCTGAGCCAGCCACTGATTGATTGATTGATTGATTGATTGATTGATTGATTGATTGATTGATTGATGCAGCACAACAGTCAAATAGTGGAGTGGAGTAGGGGAACAGCAAACAGCCAATAGAGCAGCCCGCCCGCTCGCCTGCCCGCCACAATGGACCTACCTGTGTACACTAGATGGATGTGATGGAATGTACTGTCGTCCCTACATTTCAAGAAGAAGTAAGAATTGCAGTTGCAACAAAGCCTTGCTTGCCTACAAAGAGAGCAGCAATTTGGATTTGTTACTATGTTACCTAGAAGAATAACAAACTGTGCAAGGATGGAGGTTGTAGGAGCAAGGAGAAGTTGTCTGTAAAGTTGGTGGATGCCTATTTTCCATTTTGCAGTCCCTTGTCTCCCTCTTGTGGCCTCCTGGAGGCAACTAGCTGTGCAAAAAAAAGACAGCCTGGCGGCCGGCTGTTGCAGTGTTGCCCTCTCAGGCAACACTGAGTGACTGACTGAGCCTCACCGTCTTATATAAAGTTCAGACGGAACTTTGCACGTGTCATAGTGGAGCCCTCAGGATTCCAGAGCCAGCTTTCTGACATCATAATGGGGCCTCAGAGATAAAAGCCTGGGCCCAGGCAGTGTTGGTCAGTGCTGCTCAGCAGGCAGCACTGGACTGGACTGGATTACAGCTGATACAAGGTGTGAAGGAACAAGGGGTGGCTGTGGGCATGCACTTGCTGCCGCTGCCAGTGTTTATCTGCATGGCAGCAGGGCATTTGGGCGTTGCCAGGAAGGCGTTTTTATGTAGATTCCTCCTCTTTCAGCACTGCATTGTGGTGCAAGCAAAAGAAGCAAATCCTGTCTGGCTTCCTCTCCGGCCTTTATTCACCTCCCGTGTAGCTGTGAGTGTGTGAGCCTGCAGGGCCCCATGGAATTGCCTAGAAGTAGGCTGAATCGCTGCAAGGGCTGAACAGCAGTATCGGGCAGGCTCGGGCAACGCGCGGCCCGTTCGGGTTATCGCTTCTCGGCCTTTTGGCTAAGATCAAGTGTAGTATCTGTTCTTATCAGTTTAATATCTGATACGTCCCCTATCTGGGGACCATATATTAAATGGATTTTTAGAACAGGGAGATGGAAATAGAGCTTGCTCTGTCCACTCCACGCATTGACCTGGTATTGCAGTATTTCCAGGACCGGTGCACCCTTTCCTTATGTGTTGACTAAAAGCAGATTCCAAAAGTGTTTTTTGTCTTTGCTATTGTTTCTGTCTTTCTGAAGGGATCTCCCCTTTTAATCCCATTATTTCAACACCTGTTGGACAATGCATGAGTGATAATGAGCTCATTGATTAAATGCAATTAATGAATAGATTGCCACCTCTTGTTGTGTGTCGTCTGTGTTTCTGTGTTTCCGGCATTTCACATTGGAACACCTCATTCACCTTCCTTGTCTTCTCTCCGCCCTCCCTTTTAGGTAAGTTAAAGAGCTGCACCTGAGCCAGCCACTGATTGATTGATTGATTGATTGATTGATTGATTGATTGATTGATTGATTGATTGATGCAGCACAACAGTCAAATAGTGGAGTGGAGTAGGGGAACAGCAAACAGCCAATAAAGCAGCCCGCCCGCTCGCCTGCCCGCCACAATGGACCTACCTGTGTACACTAGATGGATGTGATGGAATGTACTGTCGTCCCTACATTTCAAGAAGAAGTAAGAATTGCAGTTGCAACAAAGCCTTGCTTGCCTACAAAGAGAGCAGCAATTTGGATTTATTACTATGTTACCTAGAAGAATAACAAACTGTGCAAGGATGGAGGTTGTAGGAGCAAGGAGAAGTTGTCTGTAAAGTTGGTGGATGCCTATTTTCCATTTTGCAGTCCCTTGTCTCCCTCTTGTGGCCTCCTGGAGGCAACTAGCTGTGCAAAAAAAAGACAGCCTGGCGGCCGGCTGTTGCAGTGTTGCCCTCTCAGGCAACACTGAGTGACTGACTGAGCCTCACCGTCTTATATAAAGTTCAGACGGAACTTTGCACGTGTCATAGTGGAGCCCTCAGGATTCCAGAGCCAGCTTTCTGACATCATAATGGGGCCTCAGAGATAAAAGCCTGGGCCCAGGCAGTGTTGGTCAGTGCTGCTCAGCAGGCAGCACTGGACTGGACTGGATTACAGCTGATACAAGGTGTGAAGGAACAAGGGGTGGCTGTGGGCATGCACTTGCTGCCGCTGCCAGTGTTTATCTGCATGGCAGCAGGGCATTTGGGCGTTGCCAGGAAGGCGTTTTTATGTAGATTCCTCCTCTTTCAGCACTGCATTGTGGTGCAAGCAAAAGAAGCAAATCCTGTCTGGCTTCCTCTCCGGCCTTTATTCACCTCCCGTGTAGCTGTGAGTGTGTGAGCCTGCAGGGCCCCATGGAATTGCCTAGAAGTAGGCTGAATCGCTGCAAGGGCTGAACAGCAGTATCGGGCAGGCTCGGGCAACGCGCGGCCCGTTCGGGTTATCGCTTCTCGGCCTTTTGGCTAAGATCAAGTGTAGTATCTGTTCTTATCAGTTTAATATCTGATACGTCCCCTATCTGGGGACCATATATTAAATGGATTTTTAGAACAGGGAGATGGAAATAGAGCTTGCTCTGTCCACTCCACGCATTGACCTGGTATTGCAGTATTTCCAGGACCGGTGCACCCTTTCCTTATGTGTTGACTAAAAGCAGATTCCAAAAGTGTTTTTTGTCTTTGCTATTGTTTCTGTCTTTCTGAAGGGATCTCCCCTTTTAATCCCATTATTTCAACACCTGTTGGACAATGCATGAGTGATAATGAGCTCATTGATTAAATGCAATTAATGAATAGATTGCCACCTCTTGTTGTGTGTCGTCTGTGTTTCTGTGTTTCCGGCATTTCACATTGGAACACCTCATTCACCTTCCTTGTCTTCTCTCCGCCCTCTCTTTTAGGTAAGTTAAAGAGCTGCACCTGAGCCAGCCACTGATTGATTGATTGATTGATTGATTGATTGATTGATTGATTGATTGATGCAGCACAACAGTCAAATAGTGGAGTGGAGTAGGGGAACAGCAAACAGCCAATAAAGCAGCCCGCCCGCTCGCCTGCCCGCCACAATGGACCTACCTGTGTACACTAGATGGATGTGATGGAATGTACTGTCGTCCCTACATTTCAAGAAGAAGTAAGAATTGCAGTTGCAACAAAGCCTTGCTTGCCTACAAAGAGAGCAGCAATTTGGATTTGTTACTATGTTACCTAGAAGAATAACAAACTGTGCAAGGATGGAGGTTGTAGGAGCAAGGAGAAGTTGTCTGTAAAGTTGGTGGATGCCTATTTTCCATTTTGCAGTCCCTTGTCTCCCTCTTGTGGCCTCCTGGAGGCAACTAGCTGTGCAAAAAAAAGACAGCCTGGCGGCCGGCTGTTGCAGTGTTGCCCTCTCAGGCAACACTGAGTGACTGACTGAGCCTCACCGTCTTATATAAAGTTCAGACGGAACTTTGCACGTGTCATAGTGGAGCCCTCAGGATTCCAGAGCCAGCTTTCTGACATCATAATGGGGCCTCAGAGATAAAAGCCTGGGCCCAGGCAGTGTTGGTCAGTGCTGCTCAGCAGGCAGCACTGGACTGGACTGGATTACAGCTGATACAAGGTGTGAAGGAACAAGGGGTGGCTGTGGGCATGCACTTGCTGCCGCTGCCAGTGTTTATCTGCATGGCAGCAGGGCATTTGGGCGTTGCCAGGAAGGCGTTTTTATGTAGATTCCTCCTCTTTCAGCACTGCATTGTGGTGCAAGCAAAAGAAGCAAATCCTGTCTGGCTTCCTCTCCGGCCTTTATTCACCTCCCGTGTAGCTGTGAGTGTGTGAGCCTGCAGGGCCCCATGGAATTGCCTAGAAGTAGGCTGAATCGCTGCAAGGGCTGAACAGCAGTATCGGGCAGGCTCGGGCAACGCGCGGCCCGTTCGGGTTATCGCTTCTCGGCCTTTTGGCTAAGATCAAGTGTAGTATCTGTTCTTATCAGTTTAATATCTGATACGTCCCCTATCTGGGGACCATATATTAAATGGATTTTTAGAACAGGGAGATGGAAATAGAGCTTGCTCTGTCCACTCCACGCATTGACCTGGTATTGCAGTATTTCCAGGACCGGTGCACCCTTTCCTTATGTGTTGACTAAAAGCAGATTCCAAAAGTGTTTTTTGTCTTTGCTATTGTTTCTGTCTTTCTGAAGGGATCTCCCCTTTTAATCCCATTATTTCAACACCTGTTGGACAATGCATGAGTGATAATGAGCTCATTGATTAAATGCAATTAATGAATAGATTGCCACCTCTTGTTGTGTGTCGTCTGTGTTTCTGTGTTTCCGGCATTTCACATTGGAACACCTCATTCACCTTCCTTGTCTTCTCTCCGCCCTCCCTTTTAGGTAAGTTAAAGAGCTGCACCTGAGCCAGCCACTGATTGATTGATTGATTGATTGATTGATTGATTGATTGATTGATTGATTGATTGATTGATGCAGCACAACAGTCAAATAGTGGAGTGGAGTAGGGGAACAGCAAACAGCCAATAAAGCAGCCCGCCCGCTCGCCTGCCCGCCACAATGGACCTACCTGTGTACACTAGATGGATGTGATGGAATGTACTGTCGTCCCTACATTTCAAGAAGAAGTAAGAATTGCAGTTGCAACAAAGCCTTGCTTGCCTACAAAGAGAGCAGCAATTTGGATTTGTTACTATGTTACCTAGAAGAATAACAAACTGTGCAAGGATGGAGGTTGTAGGAGCAAGGAGAAGTTGTCTGTAAAGTTGGTGGATGCCTATTTTCCATTTTGCAGTCCCTTGTCTCCCTCTTGTGGCCTCCTGGAGGCAACTAGCTGTGCAAAAAAAAGACAGCCTGGCGGCCGGCTGTTGCAGTGTTGCCCTCTCAGGCAACACTGAGTGACTGACTGAGCCTCACCGTCTTATATAAAGTTCAGACGGAACTTTGCACGTGTCATAGTGGAGCCCTCAGGATTCCAGAGCCAGCTTTCTGACATCATAATGGGGCCTCAGAGATAAAAGCCTGGGCCCAGGCAGTGTTGGTCAGTGCTGCTCAGCAGGCAGCACTGGACTGGACTGGATTACAGCTGATACAAGGTGTGAAGGAACAAGGGGTGGCTGTGGGCATGCACTTGCTGCCGCTGCCAGTGTTTATCTGCATGGCAGCAGGGCATTTGGGCGTTGCCAGGAAGGCGTTTTTATGTAGATTCCTCCTCTTTCAGCACTGCATTGTGGTGCAAGCAAAAGAAGCAAATCCTGTCTGGCTTCCTCTCCGGCCTTTATTCACCTCCCGTGTAGCTGTGAGTGTGTGAGCCTGCAGGGCCCCATGGAATTGCCTAGAAGTAGGCTGAATCGCTGCAAGGGCTGAACAGCAGTATCGGGCAGGCTCGGGCAACGCGCGGCCCGTTCGGGTTATCGCTTCTCGGCCTTTTGGCTAAGATCAAGTGTAGTATCTGTTCTTATCAGTTTAATATCTGATACGTCCCCTATCTGGGGACCATATATTAAATGGATTTTTAGAACAGGGAGATGGAAATAGAGCTTGCTCTGTCCACTCCACGCATTGACCTGGTATTGCAGTATTTCCAGGACCGGTGCACCCTTTCCTTATGTGTTGACTAAAAGCAGATTCCAAAAGTGTTTTTTGTCTTTGCTATTGTTTCTGTCTTTCTGAAGGGATCTCCCCTTTTAATCCCATTATTTCAACACCTGTTGGACAATGCATGAGTGATAATGAGCTCATTGATTAAATGCAATTAATGAATAGATTGCCACCTCTTGTTGTGTGTCGTCTGTGTTTCTGTGTTTCCGGCATTTCACATTGGAACACCTCATTCACCTTCCTTGTCTTCTCTCCGCCCTCCCTTTTAGGTAAGTTAAAGAGCTGCACCTGAGCCAGCCACTGATTGATTGATTGATTGATTGATTGATTGATTGATTGATTGATTGATGCAGCACAACAGTCAAATAGTGGAGTGGAGTAGGGGAACAGCAAACAGCCAATAAAGCAGCCCGCCCGCTCGCCTGCCCGCCACAATGGACCTACCTGTGTACACTAGATGGATGTGATGGAATGTACTGTCGTCCCTACATTTCAAGAAGAAGTAAGAATTGCAGTTGCAACAAAGCCTTGCTTGCCTACAAAGAGAGCAGCAATTTGGATTTGTTACTATGTTACCTAGAAGAATAACAAACTGTGCAAGGATGGAGGTTGTAGGAGCAAGGAGAAGTTGTCTGTAAAGTTGGTGGATGCCTATTTTCCATTTTGCAGTCCCTTGTCTCCCTCTTGTGGCCTCCTGGAGGCAACTAGCTGTGCAAAAAAAAGACAGCCTGGCGGCCGGCTGTTGCAGTGTTGCCCTCTCAGGCAACACTGAGTGACTGACTGAGCCTCACCGTCTTATATAAAGTTCAGACGGAACTTTGCACGTGTCATAGTGGAGCCCTCAGGATTCCAGAGCCAGCTTTCTGACATCATAATGGGGCCTCAGAGATAAAAGCCTGGGCCCAGGCAGTGTTGGTCAGTGCTGCTCAGCAGGCAGCACTGGACTGGACTGGATTACAGCTGATACAAGGTGTGAAGGAACAAGGGGTGGCTGTGGGCATGCACTTGCTGCCGCTGCCAGTGTTTATCTGCATGGCAGCAGGGCATTTGGGCGTTGCCAGGAAGGCGTTTTTATGTAGATTCCTCCTCTTTCAGCACTGCATTGTGGTGCAAGCAAAAGAAGCAAATCCTGTCTGGCTTCCTCTCCGGCCTTTATTCACCTCCCGTGTAGCTGTGAGTGTGTGAGCCTGCAGGGCCCCATGGAATTGCCTAGAAGTAGGCTGAATCGCTGCAAGGGCTGAACAGCAGTATCGGGCAGGCTCGGGCAACGCGCGGCCCGTTCGGGTTATCGCTTCTCGGCCTTTTGGCTAAGATCAAGTGTAGTATCTGTTCTTATCAGTTTAATATCTGATACGTCCCCTATCTGGGGACCATATATTAAATGCATTTTTAGAACAGGGAGATGGAAATAGAGCTTGCTCTGTCCACTCCACGCATTGACCTGGTATTGCAGTATTTCCAGGACCGGTGCACCCTTTCCTTATGTGTTGACTAAAAGCAGATTCCAAAAGTGTTTTTTGTCTTTGCTATTGTTTCTGTCTTTCTGAAGGGATCTCCCCTTTTAATCCCATTATTTCAACACCTGTTGGACAATGCATGAGTGATAATGAGCTCATTGATTAAATGCAATTAATGAATAGATTGCCACCTCTTGTTGTGTGTCGTCTGTGTTTCTGTGTTTCCGGCATTTCACATTGGAACACCTCATTCACCTTCCTTGTCTTCTCTCCGCCCTCCCTTTTAGGTAAGTTAAAGAGCTGCACCTGAGCCAGCCACTGATTGATTGATTGATTGATTGATTGATTGATTGATTGATTGATTGATGCAGCACAACAGTCAAATAGTGGAGTGGAGTAGGGGAACAGCAAACAGCCAATAAAGCAGCCCGCCCGCTCGCCTGCCCGCCACAATGAACCTACCTGTGTACACTAGATGGATGTGATGGAATGTACTGTCGTCCCTACATTTCAAGAAGAAGTAAGAATTGCAGTTGCAACAAAGCCTTGCTTGCCTACAAAGAGAGCAGCAATTTGGATTTGTTACTATGTTACCTAGAAGAATAACAAACTGTGCAAGGATGGAGGTTGTAGGAGCAAGGAGAAGTTGTCTGTAAAGTTGGTGGATGCCTATTTTCCATTTTGCAGTCCCTTGTCTCCCTCTTGTGGCCTCCTGGAGGCAACTAGCTGTGCAAAAAAAAGACAGCCTGGCGGCCGGCTGTTGCAGTGTTGCCCTCTCAGGCAACACTGAGTGACTGACTGAGCCTCACCGTCTTATATAAAGTTCAGACGGAACTTTGCACGTGTCATAGTGGAGCCCTCAGGATTCCAGAGCCAGCTTTCTGACATCATAATGGGGCCTCAGAGATAAAAGCCTGGGCCCAGGCAGTGTTGGTCAGTGCTGCTCAGCAGGCAGCACTGGACTGGACTGGATTACAGCTGATACAAGGTGTGAAGGAACAAGGGGTGGCTGTGGGCATGCACTTGCTGCCGCTGCCAGTGTTTATCTGCATGGCAGCAGGGCATTTGGGCGTTGCCAGGAAGGCGTTTTTATGTAGATTCCTCCTCTTTCAGCACTGCATTGTGGTGCAAGCAAAAGAAGCAAATCCTGTCTGGCTTCCTCTCCGGCCTTTATTCACCTCCCGTGTAGCTGTGAGTGTGTGAGCCTGCAGGGCCCCATGGAATTGCCTAGAAGTAGGCTGAATCGCTGCAAGGGCTGAACAGCAGTATCGGGCAGGCTCGGGCAACGCGCGGCCCGTTCGGGTTATCGCTTCTCGGCCTTTTGGCTAAGATCAAGTGTAGTATCTGTTGTTATCAGTTTAATATCTGATACGTCCCCTATCTGGGGACCATATATTAAATGGATTTTTAGAACAGGGAGATGGAAATAGAGCTTGCTCTGTCCACTCCACGCATTGACCTGGTATTGCAGTATTTCCAGGACCGGTGCACCCTTTCCTTATGTGTTGACTAAAAGCAGATTCCAAAAGTGTTTTTTGTCTTTGCTATTGTTTCTGTCTTTCTGAAGGGATCTCCCCTTTTAATCCCATTATTTCAACACCTGTTGGACAATGCATGAGTGATAATGAGCTCATTGATTAAATGCAATTAATGAATAGATTGCCACCTCTTGTTGTGTGTCGTCTGTGTTTCTGTGTTTCCGGCATTTCACATTGGAACACCTCATTCACCTTCCTTGTCTTCTCTCCGCCCTCTCTTTTAGGTAAGTTAAAGAGCTGCACCTGAGCCAGCCACTGATTGATTGATTGATTGATTGATTGATTGATTGATTGATTGATTGATTGATTGATGCAGCACAACAGTCAAATAGTGGAGTGGAGTAGGGGAACAGCAAACAGCCAATAAAGCAGCCCGCCCGCTCGCCTGCCCGCCACAATGGACCTACCTGTGTACACTAGATGGATGTGATGGAATGTACTGTCGTCCCTACATTTCAAGAAGAAGTAAGAATTGCAGTTGCAACAAAGCCTTGCTTGCCTACAAAGAGAGCAGCAATTTGGATTTGTTACTATGTTACCTAGAAGAATAACAAACTGTGCAAGGATGGAGGTTGTAGGAGCAAGGAGAAGTTGTCTGTAAAGTTGGTGGATGCCTATTTTCCATTTTGCAGTCCCTTGTCTCCCTCTTGTGGCCTCCTGGAGGCAACTAGCTGTGCAAAAAAAAGACAGCCTGGCGGCCGGCTGTTGCAGTGTTGCCCTCTCAGGCAACACTGAGTGACTGACTGAGCCTCACCGTCTTATATAAAGTTCAGACGGAACTTTGCACGTGTCATAGTGGAGCCCTCAGGATTCCAGAGCCAGCTTTCTGACATCATAATGGGGCCTCAGAGATAAAAGCCTGGGCCCAGGCAGTGTTGGTCAGTGCTGCTCAGCAGGCAGCACTGGACTGGACTGGATTACAGCTGATACAAGGTGTGAAGGAACAAGGGGTGGCTGTGGGCATGCACTTGCTGCCGCTGCCAGTGTTTATCTGCATGGCAGCAGGGCATTTGGGCGTTGCCAGGAAGGCGTTTTTATGTAGATTCCTCCTCTTTCAGCACTGCATTGTGGTGCAAGCAAAAGAAGCAAATCCTGTCTGGCTTCCTCTCCGGCCTTTATTCACCTCCCGTGTAGCTGTGAGTGTGTGAGCCTGCAGGGCCCCATGGAATTGCCTAGAAGTAGGCTGAATCGCTGCAAGGGCTGAACAGCAGTATCGGGCAGGCTCGGGCAACGCGCGGCCCGTTCGGGTTATCGCTTCTCGGCCTTTTGGCTAAGATCAAGTGTAGTATCTGTTCTTATCAGTTTAATATCTGATACGTCCCCTATCTGGGGACCATATATTAAATGGATTTTTAGAACAGGGAGATGGAAATAGAGCTTGCTCTGTCCACTCCACGCATTGACCTGGTATTGCAGTATTTCCAGGACCGGTGCACCCTTTCCTTATGTGTTGACTAAAAGCAGATTCCAAAAGTGTTTTTTGTCTTTGCTATTGTTTCTGTCTTTCTGAAGGGATCTCCCCTTTTAATCCCATTATTTCAACACCTGTTGGACAATGCATGAGTGATAATGAGCTCATTGATTAAATGCAATTAATGAATAGATTGCCACCTCTTGTTGTGTGTCGTCTGTGTTTCTGTGTTTCCGGCATTTCACATTGGAACACCTCATTCACCTTCCTTGTCTTCTCTCCGCCCTCCCTTTTAGGTAAGTTAAAGAGCTGCACCTGAGCCAGCCACTGATTGATTGATTGATTGATTGATTGATTGATTGATTGATTGATTGATTGATGCAGCACAACAGTCAAATAGTGGAGTGGAGTAGGGGAACAGCAAACAGCCAATAAAGCAGCCCGCCCGCTCGCCTGCCCGCCACAATGGACCTACCTGTGTACACTAGATGGATGTGATGGAATGTACTGTCGTCCCTACATTTCAAGAAGAAGTAAGAATTGCAGTTGCAACAAAGCCTTGCTTGCCTACAAAGAGAGCAGCAATTTGGATTTGTTACTATGTTACCTAGAAGAATAACAAACTGTGCAAGGATGGAGGTTGTAGGAGCAAGGAGAAGTTGTCTGTAAAGTTGGTGGATGCCTATTTTCCATTTTGCAGTCCCTTGTCTCCCTCTTGTGGCCTCCTGGAGGCAACTAGCTGTGCAAAAAAAAGACAGCCTGGCGGCCGGCTGTTGCAGTGTTGCCCTCTCAGGCAACACTGAGTGACTGACTGAGCCTCACCGTCTTATATAAAGTTCAGACGGAACTTTGCACGTGTCATAGTGGAGCCCTCAGGATTCCAGAGCCAGCTTTCTGACATCATAATGGGGCCTCAGAGATAAAAGCCTGGGCCCAGGCAGTGTTGGTCAGTGCTGCTCAGCAGGCAGCACTGGACTGGACTGGATTACAGCTGATACAAGGTGTGAAGGAACAAGGGGTGGCTGTGGGCATGCACTTGCTGCCGCTGCCAGTGTTTATCTGCATGGCAGCAGGGCATTTGGGCGTTGCCAGGAAGGCGTTTTTATGTAGATTCCTCCTCTTTCAGCACTGCATTGTGGTGCAAGCAAAAGAAGCAAATCCTGTCTGGCTTCCTCTCCGGCCTTTATTCACCTCCCGTGTAGCTGTGAGTGTGTGAGCCTGCAGGGCCCCATGGAATTGCCTAGAAGTAGGCTGAATCGCTGCAAGGGCTGAACAGCAGTATCGGGCAGGCTCGGGCAACGCGCGGCCCGTTCGGGTTATCGCTTCTCGGCCTTTTGGCTAAGATCAAGTGTAGTATCTGTTCTTATCAGTTTAATATCTGATACGTCCCCTATCTGGGGACCATATATTAAATGGATTTTTAGAACAGGGAGATGGAAATAGAGCTTGCTCTGTCCACTCCACGCATTGACCTGGTATTGCAGTATTTCCAGGACCGGTGCACCCTTTCCTTATGTGTTGACTAAAAGCAGATTCCAAAAGTGTTTTTTGTCTTTGCTATTGTTTCTGTCTTTCTGAAGGGATCTCCCCTTTTAATCCCATTATTTCAACACCTGTTGGACAATGCATGAGTGATAATGAGCTCATTGATTAAATGCAATTAATGAATAGATTGCCACCTCTTGTTGTGTGTCGTCTGTGTTTCTGTGTTTCCGGCATTTCACATTGGAACACCTCATTCACCTTCCTTGTCTTCTCTCCGCCCTCCCTTTTAGGTAAGTTAAAGAGCTGCACCTGAGCCAGCCACTGATTGATTGATTGATTGATTGATTGATTGATTGATTGATTGATTGATTGATTGATGCAGCACAACAGTCAAATAGTGGAGTGGAGTAGGGGAACAGCAAACAGCCAATAAAGCAGCCCGCCCGCTCGCCTGCCCGCCACAATGGACCTACCTGTGTACACTAGATGGATGTGATGGAATGTACTGTCGTCCCTACATTTCAAGAAGAAGTAAGAATTGCAGTTGCAACAAAGCCTTGCTTGCCTACAAAGAGAGCAGCAATTTGGATTTGTTACTATGTTACCTAGAAGAATAACAAACTGTGCAAGGATGGAGGTTGTAGGAGCAAGGAGAAGTTGTCTGTAAAGTTGGTGGATGCCTATTTTCCATTTTGCAGTCCCTTGTCTCCCTCTTGTGGCCTCCTGGAGGCAACTAGCTGTGCAAAAAAAAGACAGCCTGGCGGCCGGCTGTTGCAGTGTTGCCCTCTCAGGCAACACTGAGTGACTGACTGAGCCTCACCGTCTTATATAAAGTTCAGACGGAACTTTGCACGTGTCATAGTGGAGCCCTCAGGATTCCAGAGCCAGCTTTCTGACATCATAATGGGGCCTCAGAGATAAAAGCCTGGGCCCAGGCAGTGTTGGTCAGTGCTGCTCAGCAGGCAGCACTGGACTGGACTGGATTACAGCTGATACAAGGTGTGAAGGAACAAGGGGTGGCTGTGGGCATGCACTTGCTGCCGCTGCCAGTGTTTATCTGCATGGCAGCAGGGCATTTGGGCGTTGCCAGGAAGGCGTTTTTATGTAGATTCCTCCTCTTTCAGCACTGCATTGTGGTGCAAGCAAAAGAAGCAAATCCTGTCTGGCTTCCTCTCCGGCCTTTATTCACCTCCCGTGTAGCTGTGAGTGTGTGAGCCTGCAGGGCCCCATGGAATTGCCTAGAAGTAGGCTGAATCGCTGCAAGGGCTGAACAGCAGTATCGGGCAGGCTCGGGCAACGCGCGGCCCGTTCGGGTTATCGCTTCTCGGCCTTTTGGCTAAGATCAAGTGTAGTATCTGTTCTTATCAGTTTAATATCTGATACGTCCCCTATCTGGGGACCATATATTAAATGGATTTTTAGAACAGGGAGATGGAAATAGAGCTTGCTCTGTCCACTCCACGCATTGACCTGGTATTGCAGTATTTCCAGGACCGGTGCACCCTTTCCTTATGTGTTGACTAAAAGCAGATTCCAAAAGTGTTTTTTGTCTTTGCTATTGTTTCTGTCTTTCTGAAGGGATCTCCCCTTTTAATCCCATTATTTCAACACCTGTTGGACAATGCATGAGTGATAATGAGCTCATTGATTAAATGCAATTAATGAATAGATTGCCACCTCTTGTTGTGTGTCGTCTGTGTTTCTGTGTTTCCGGCATTTCACATTGGAACACCTCATTCACCTTCCTTGTCTTCTCTCCGCCCTCCCTTTTAGGTAAGTTAAAGAGCTGCACCTGAGCCAGCCACTGATTGATTGATTGATTGATTGATTGATTGATTGATTGATTGATTGATTGATTGATTGAGCAGCACAACAGTCAAATAGTGGAGTGGAGTAGGGGAACAGCAAACAGCCAATAAAGCAGCCCGCCCGCTCGCCTGCCCGCCACAATGGACCTACCTGTGTACACTAGATGGATGTGATGGAATGTACTGTCGTCCCTACATTTCAAGAAGAAGTAAGAATTGCAGTTGCAACAAAGCCTTGCTTGCCTACAAAGAGAGCAGCAATTTGGATTTGTTACTATGTTACCTAGAAGAATAACAAACTGTGCAAGGATGGAGGTTGTAGGAGCAAGGAGAAGTTGTCTGTAAAGTTGGTGGATGCCTATTTTCCATTTTGCAGTCCCTTGTCTCCCTCTTGTGGCCTCCTGGAGGCAACTAGCTGTGCAAAAAAAAGACAGCCTGGCGGCCGGCTGTTGCAGTGTTGCCCTCTCAGGCAACACTGAGTGACTGACTGAGCCTCACCGTCTTATATAAAGTTCAGACGGAACTTTGCACGTGTCATAGTGGAGCCCTCAGGATTCCAGAGCCAGCTTTCTGACATCATAATGGGGCCTCAGAGATAAAAGCCTGGGCCCAGGCAGTGTTGGTCAGTGCTGCTCAGCAGGCAGCACTGGACTGGACTGGATTACAGCTGATACAAGGTGTGAAGGAACAAGGGGTGGCTGTGGGCATGCACTTGCTGCCGCTGCCAGTGTTTATCTGCATGGCAGCAGGGCATTTGGGCGTTGCCAGGAAGGCGTTTTTATGTAGATTCCTCCTCTTTCAGCACTGCATTGTGGTGCAAGCAAAAGAAGCAAATCCTGTCTGGCTTCCTCTCCGGCCTTTATTCACCTCCCGTGTAGCTGTGAGTGTGTGAGCCTGCAGGGCCCCATGGAATTGCCTAGAAGTAGGCTGAATCGCTGCAAGGGCTGAACAGCAGTATCGGGCAGGCTCGGGCAACGCGCGGCCCGTTCGGGTTATCGCTTCTCGGCCTTTTGGCTAAGATCAAGTGTAGTATCTGTTCTTATCAGTTTAATATCTGATACGTCCCCTATCTGGGGACCATATATTAAATGGATTTTTAGAACAGGGAGATGGAAATAGAGCTTGCTCTGTCCACTCCACGCATTGACCTGGTATTGCAGTATTTCCAGGACCGGTGCACCCTTTCCTTATGTGTTGACTAAAAGCAGATTCCAAAAGTGTTTTTTGTCTTTGCTATTGTTTCTGTCTTTCTGAAGGGATCTCCCCTTTTAATCCCATTATTTCAACACCTGTTGGACAATGCATGAGTGATAATGAGCTCATTGATTAAATGCAATTAATGAATAGATTGCCACCTCTTGTTGTGTGTCGTCTGTGTTTCTGTGTTTCCGGCATTTCACATTGGAACACCTCATTCACCTTCCTTGTCTTCTCTCCGCCCTCCCTTTTAGGTAAGTTAAAGAGCTGCACCTGAGCCAGCCACTGATTGATTGATTGATTGATTGATTGATTGATTGATTGATTGATTGATTGATTGATGCAGCACAACAGTCAAATAGTGGAGTGGAGTAGGGGAACAGCAAACAGCCAATAAAGCAGCCCGCCCGCTCGCCTGCCCGCCACAATGGACCTACCTGTGTACACTAGATGGATGTGATGGAATGTACTGTCGTCCCTACATTTCAAGAAGAAGTAAGAATTGCAGTTGCAACAAAGCCTTGCTTGCCTACAAAGAGAGCAGCAATTTGGATTTGTTACTATGTTACCTAGAAGAATAACAAACTGTGCAAGGATGGAGGTTGTAGGAGCAAGGAGAAGTTGTCTGTAAAGTTGGTGGATGCCTATTTTCCATTTTGCAGTCCCTTGTCTCCCTCTTGTGGCCTCCTGGAGGCAACTAGCTGTGCAAAAAAAAGACAGCCTGGCGGCCGGCTGTTGCAGTGTTGCCCTCTCAGGCAACACTGAGTGACTGACTGAGCCTCACCGTCTTATATAAAGTTCAGACGGAACTTTGCACGTGTCATAGTGGAGCCCTCAGGATTCCAGAGCCAGCTTTCTGACATCATAATGGGGCCTCAGAGATAAAAGCCTGGGCCCAGGCAGTGTTGGTCAGTGCTGCTCAGCAGGCAGCACTGGACTGGACTGGATTACAGCTGATACAAGGTGTGAAGGAACAAGGGGTGGCTGTGGGCATGCACTTGCTGCCGCTGCCAGTGTTTATCTGCATGGCAGCAGGGCATTTGGGCGTTGCCAGGAAGGCGTTTTTATGTAGATTCCTCCTCTTTCAGCACTGCATTGTGGTGCAAGCAAAAGAAGCAAATCCTGTCTGGCTTCCTCTCCGGCCTTTATTCACCTCCCGTGTAGCTGTGAGTGTGTGAGCCTGCAGGGCCCCATGGAATTGCCTAGAAGTAGGCTGAATCGCTGCAAGGGCTGAACAGCAGTATCGGGCAGGCTCGGGCAACGCGCGGCCCGTTCGGGTTATCGCTTCTCGGCCTTTTGGCTAAGATCAAGTGTAGTATCTGTTCTTATCAGTTTAATATCTGATACGTCCCCTATCTGGGGACCATATATTAAATGGATTTTTAGAACAGGGAGATGGAAATAGAGCTTGCTCTGTCCACTCCACGCATTGACCTGGTATTGCAGTATTTCCAGGACCGGTGCACCCTTTCCTTATGTGTTGACTAAAAGCAGATTCCAAAAGTGTTTTTTGTCTTTGCTATTGTTTCTGTCTTTCTGAAGGGATCTCCCCTTTTAATCCCATTATTTCAACACCTGTTGGACAATGCATGAGTGATAATGAGCTCATTGATTAAATGCAATTAATGAATAGATTGCCACCTCTTGTTGTGTGTCGTCTGTGTTTCTGTGTTTCCGGCATTTCACATTGGAACACCTCATTCACCTTCCTTGTCTTCTCTCCGCCCTCCCTTTTAGGTAAGTTAAAGAGCTGCACCTGAGCCAGCCACTGATTGATTGATTGATTGATTGATTGATTGATTGATTGATTGATTGATTGATTGATGCAGCACAACAGTCAAATAGTGGAGTGGAGTAGGGGAACAGCAAACAGCCAATAAAGCAGCCCGCCCGCTCGCCTGCCCGCCACAATGGACCTACCTGTGTACACTAGATGGATGTGATGGAATGTACTGTCGTCCCTACATTTCAAGAAGAAGTAAGAATTGCAGTTGCAACAAAGCCTTGCTTGCCTACAAAGAGAGCAGCAATTTGGATTTGTTACTATGTTACCTAGAAGAATAACAAACTGTGCAAGGATGGAGGTTGTAGGAGCAAGGAGAAGTTGTCTGTAAAGTTGGTGGATGCCTATTTTCCATTTTGCAGTCCCTTGTCTCCCTCTTGTGGCCTCCTGGAGGCAACTAGCTGTGCAAAAAAAAGACAGCCTGGCGGCCGGCTGTTGCAGTGTTGCCCTCTCAGGCAACACTGAGTGACTGACTGAGCCTCACCGTCTTATATAAAGTTCAGACGGAACTTTGCACGTGTCATAGTGGAGCCCTCAGGATTCCAGAGCCAGCTTTCTGACATCATAATGGGGCCTCAGAGATAAAAGCCTGGGCCCAGGCAGTGTTGGTCAGTGCTGCTCAGCAGGCAGCACTGGACTGGACTGGATTACAGCTGATACAAGGTGTGAAGGAACAAGGGGTGGCTGTGGGCATGCACTTGCTGCCGCTGCCAGTGTTTATCTGCATGGCAGCAGGGCATTTGGGCGTTGCCAGGAAGGCGTTTTTATGTAGATTCCTCCTCTTTCAGCACTGCATTGTGGTGCAAGCAAAAGAAGCAAATCCTGTCTGGCTTCCTCTCCGGCCTTTATTCACCTCCCGTGTAGCTGTGAGTGTGTGAGCCTGCAGGGCCCCATGGAATTGCCTAGAAGTAGGCTGAATCGCTGCAAGGGCTGAACAGCAGTATCGGGCAGGCTCGGGCAACGCGCGGCCCGTTCGGGTTATCGCTTCTCGGCCTTTTGGCTAAGATCAAGTGTAGTATCTGTTCTTATCAGTTTAATATCTGATACGTCCCCTATCTGGGGACCATATATTAAATGGATTTTTAGAACAGGGAGATGGAAATAGAGCTTGCTCTGTCCACTCCACGCATTGACCTGGTATTGCAGTATTTCCAGGACCGGTGCACCCTTTCCTTATGTGTTGACTAAAAGCAGATTCCAAAAGTGTTTTTTGTCTTTGCTATTGTTTCTGTCTTTCTGAAGGGATCTCCCCTTTTAATCCCATTATTTCAACACCTGTTGGACAATGCATGAGTGATAATGAGCTCATTGATTAAATGCAATTAATGAATAGATTGCCACCTCTTGTTGTGTGTCGTCTGTGTTTCTGTGTTTCCGGCATTTCACATTGGAACACCTCATTCACCTTCCTTGTCTTCTCTCCGCCCTCCCTTTTAGGTAAGTTAAAGAGCTGCACCTGAGCCAGCCACTGATTGATTGATTGATTGATTGATTGATTGATTGATTGATTGATTGATTGATTGATGCAGCACAACAGTCAAATAGTGGAGTGGAGTAGGGGAACAGCAAACAGCCAATAAAGCAGCCCGCCCGCTCGCCTGCCCGCCACAATGGACCTACCTGTGTACACTAGATGGATGTGATGGAATGTACTGTCGTCCCTACATTTCAAGAAGAAGTAAGAATTGCAGTTGCAACAAAGCCTTGCTTGCCTACAAAGAGAGCAGCAATTTGGATTTGTTACTATGTTACCTAGAAGAATAACAAACTGTGCAAGGATGGAGGTTGTAGGAGCAAGGAGAAGTTGTCTGTAAAGTTGGTGGATGCCTATTTTCCATTTTGCAGTCCCTTGTCTCCCTCTTGTGGCCTCCTGGAGGCAACTAGCTGTGCAAAAAAAAGACAGCCTGGCGGCCGGCTGTTGCAGTGTTGCCCTCTCAGGCAACACTGAGTGACTGACTGAGCCTCACCGTCTTATATAAAGTTCAGACGGAACTTTGCACGTGTCATAGTGGAGCCCTCAGGATTCCAGAGCCAGCTTTCTGACATCATAATGGGGCCTCAGAGATAAAAGCCTGGGCCCAGGCAGTGTTGGTCAGTGCTGCTCAGCAGGCAGCACTGGACTGGACTGGATTACAGCTGATACAAGGTGTGAAGGAACAAGGGGTGGCTGTGGGCATGCACTTGCTGCCGCTGCCAGTGTTTATCTGCATGGCAGCAGGGCATTTGGGCGTTGCCAGGAAGGCGTTTTTATGTAGATTCCTCCTCTTTCAGCACTGCATTGTGGTGCAAGCAAAAGAAGCAAATCCTGTCTGGCTTCCTCTCCGGCCTTTATTCACCTCCCGTGTAGCTGTGAGTGTGTGAGCCTGCAGGGCCCCATGGAATTGCCTAGAAGTAGGCTGAATCGCTGCAAGGGCTGAACAGCAGTATCGGGCAGGCTCGGGCAACGCGCGGCCCGTTCGGGTTATCGCTTCTCGGCCTTTTGGCTAAGATCAAGTGTAGTATCTGTTCTTATCAGTTTAATATCTGATACGTCCCCTATCTGGGGACCATATATTAAATGGATTTTTAGAACAGGGAGATGGAAATAGAGCTTGCTCTGTCCACTCCACGCATTGACCTGGTATTGCAGTATTTCCAGGACCGGTGCACCCTTTCCTTATGTGTTGACTAAAAGCAGATTCCAAAAGTGTTTTTTGTCTTTGCTATTGTTTCTGTCTTTCTGAAGGGATCTCCCCTTTTAATCCCATTATTTCAACACCTGTTGGACAATGCATGAGTGATAATGAGCTCATTGATTAAATGCAATTAATGAATAGATTGCCACCTCTTGTTGTGTGTCGTCTGTGTTTCTGTGTTTCCGGCATTTCACATTGGAACACCTCATTCACCTTCCTTGTCTTCTCTCCGCCCTCCCTTTTAGGTAAGTTAAAGAGCTGCACCTGAGCCAGCCACTGATTGATTGATTGATTGATTGATTGATTGATTGATTGATTGATTGATTGATGCAGCACAACAGTCAAATAGTGGAGTGGAGTAGGGGAACAGCAAACAGCCAATAAAGCAGCCCGCCCGCTCGCCTGCCCGCCACAATGGACCTACCTGTGTACACTAGATGGATGTGATGGAATGTACTGTCGTCCCTACATTTCAAGAAGAAGTAAGAATTGCAGTTGCAACAAAGCCTTGCTTGCCTACAAAGAGAGCAGCAATTTGGATTTGTTACTATGTTACCTAGAAGAATAACAAACTGTGCAAGGATGGAGGTTGTAGGAGCAAGGAGAAGTTGTCTGTAAAGTTGGTGGATGCCTATTTTCCATTTTGCAGTCCCTTGTCTCCCTCTTGTGGCCTCCTGGAGGCAACTAGCTGTGCAAAAAAAAGACAGCCTGGCGGCCGGCTGTTGCAGTGTTGCCCTCTCAGGCAACACTGAGTGACTGACTGAGCCTCACCGTCTTATATAAAGTTCAGACGGAACTTTGCACGTGTCATAGTGGAGCCCTCAGGATTCCAGAGCCAGCTTTCTGACATCATAATGGGGCCTCAGAGATAAAAGCCTGGGCCCAGGCAGTGTTGGTCAGTGCTGCTCAGCAGGCAGCACTGGACTGGACTGGATTACAGCTGATACAAGGTGTGAAGGAACAAGGGGTGGCTGTGGGCATGCACTTGCTGCCGCTGCCAGTGTTTATCTGCATGGCAGCAGGGCATTTGGGCGTTGCCAGGAAGGCGTTTTTATGTAGATTCCTCCTCTTTCAGCACTGCATTGTGGTGCAAGCAAAAGAAGCAAATCCTGTCTGGCTTCCTCTCCGGCCTTTATTCACCTCCCGTGTAGCTGTGAGTGTGTGAGCCTGCAGGGCCCCATGGAATTGCCTAGAAGTAGGCTGAATCGCTGCAAGGGCTGAACAGCAGTATCGGGCAGGCTCGGGCAACGCGCGGCCCGTTCGGGTTATCGCTTCTCGGCCTTTTGGCTAAGATCAAGTGTAGTATCTGTTCTTATCAGTTTAATATCTGATACGTCCCCTATCTGGGGACCATATATTAAATGGATTTTTAGAACAGGGAGATGGAAATAGAGCTTGCTCTGTCCACTCCACGCATTGACCTGGTATTGCAGTATTTCCAGGACCGGTGCACCCTTTCCTTATGTGTTGACTAAAAGCAGATTCCAAAAGTGTTTTTTGTCTTTGCTATTGTTTCTGTCTTTCTGAAGGGATCTCCCCTTTTAATCCCATTATTTCAACACCTGTTGGACAATGCATGAGTGATAATGAGCTCATTGATTAAATGCAATTAATGAATAGATTGCCACCTCTTGTTGTGTGTCGTCTGTGTTTCTGTGTTTCCGGCATTTCACATTGGAACACCTCATTCACCTTCCTTGTCTTCTCTCCGCCCTCCCTTTTAGGTAAGTTAAAGAGCTGCACCTGAGCCAGCCACTGATTGATTGATTGATTGATTGATTGATTGATTGATTGATTGATTGATTGATTGATTGATGCAGCACAACAGTCAAATAGTGGAGTGGAGTAGGGGAACAGCAAACAGCCAATAAAGCAGCCCGCCCGCTCGCCTGCCCGCCACAATGGACCTACCTGTGTACACTAGATGGATGTGATGGAATGTACTGTCGTCCCTACATTTCAAGAAGAAGTAAGAATTGCAGTTGCAACAAAGCCTTGCTTGCCTACAAAGAGAGCAGCAATTTGGATTTGTTACTATGTTACCTAGAAGAATAACAAACTGTGCAAGGATGGAGGTTGTAGGAGCAAGGAGAAGTTGTCTGTAAAGTTGGTGGATGCCTATTTTCCATTTTGCAGTCCCTTGTCTCCCTCTTGTGGCCTCCTGGAGGCAACTAGCTGTGCAAAAAAAAGACAGCCTGGCGGCCGGCTGTTGCAGTGTTGCCCTCTCAGGCAACACTGAGTGACTGACTGAGCCTCACCGTCTTATATAAAGTTCAGACGGAACTTTGCACGTGTCATAGTGGAGCCCTCAGGATTCCAGAGCCAGCTTTCTGACATCATAATGGGGCCTCAGAGATAAAAGCCTGGGCCCAGGCAGTGTTGGTCAGTGCTGCTCAGCAGGCAGCACTGGACTGGACTGGATTACAGCTGATACAAGGTGTGAAGGAACAAGGGGTGGCTGTGGGCATGCACTTGCTGCCGCTGCCAGTGTTTATCTGCATGGCAGCAGGGCATTTGGGCGTTGCCAGGAAGGCGTTTTTATGTAGATTCCTCCTCTTTCAGCACTGCATTGTGGTGCAAGCAAAAGAAGCAAATCCTGTCTGGCTTCCTCTCCGGCCTTTATTCACCTCCCGTGTAGCTGTGAGTGTGTGAGCCTGCAGGGCCCCATGGAATTGCCTAGAAGTAGGCTGAATCGCTGCAAGGGCTGAACAGCAGTATCGGGCAGGCTCGGGCAACGCGCGGCCCGTTCGGGTTATCGCTTCTCGGCCTTTTGGCTAAGATCAAGTGTAGTATCTGTTCTTATCAGTTTAATATCTGATACGTCCCCTATCTGGGGACCATATATTAAATGGATTTTTAGAACAGGGAGATGGAAATAGAGCTTGCTCTGTCCACTCCACGCATTGACCTGGTATTGCAGTATTTCCAGGACCGGTGCACCCTTTCCTTATGTGTTGACTAAAAGCAGATTCCAAAAGTGTTTTTTGTCTTTGCTATTGTTTCTGTCTTTCTGAAGGGATCTCCCCTTTTAATCCCATTATTTCAACACCTGTTGGACAATGCATGAGTGATAATGAGCTCATTGATTAAATGCAATTAATGAATAGATTGCCACCTCTTGTTGTGTGTCGTCTGTGTTTCTGTGTTTCCGGCATTTCACATTGGAACACCTCATTCACCTTCCTTGTCTTCTCTCCGCCCTCCCTTTTAGGTAAGTTAAAGAGCTGCACCTGAGCCAGCCACTGATTGATTGATTGATTGATTGATTGATTGATTGATTGATTGATTGATTGATTGATTGATTGATGCAGCACAACAGTCAAATAGTGGAGTGGAGTAGGGGAACAGCAAACAGCCAATAAAGCAGCCCGCCCGCTCGCCTGCCCGCCACAATGGACCTACCTGTGTACACTAGATGGATGTGATGGAATGTACTGTCGTCCCTACATTTCAAGAAGAAGTAAGAATTGCAGTTGCAACAAAGCCTTGCTTGCCTACAAAGAGAGCAGCAATTTGGATTTGTTACTATGTTACCTAGAAGAATAACAAACTGTGCAAGGATGGAGGTTGTAGGAGCAAGGAGAAGTTGTCTGTAAAGTTGGTGGATGCCTATTTTCCATTTTGCAGTCCCTTGTCTCCCTCTTGTGGCCTCCTGGAGGCAACTAGCTGTGCAAAAAAAAGACAGCCTGGCGGCCGGCTGTTGCAGTGTTGCCCTCTCAGGCAACACTGAGTGACTGACTGAGCCTCACCGTCTTATATAAAGTTCAGACGGAACTTTGCACGTGTCATAGTGGAGCCCTCAGGATTCCAGAGCCAGCTTTCTGACATCATAATGGGGCCTCAGAGATAAAAGCCTGGGCCCAGGCAGTGTTGGTCAGTGCTGCTCAGCAGGCAGCACTGGACTGGACTGGATTACAGCTGATACAAGGTGTGAAGGAACAAGGGGTGGCTGTGGGCATGCACTTGCTGCCGCTGCCAGTGTTTATCTGCATGGCAGCAGGGCATTTGGGCGTTGCCAGGAAGGCGTTTTTATGTAGATTCCTCCTCTTTCAGCACTGCATTGTGGTGCAAGCAAAAGAAGCAAATCCTGTCTGGCTTCCTCTCCGGCCTTTATTCACCTCCCGTGTAGCTGTGAGTGTGTGAGCCTGCAGGGCCCCATGGAATTGCCTAGAAGTAGGCTGAATCGCTGCAAGGGCTGAACAGCAGTATCGGGCAGGCTCGGGCAACGCGCGGCCCGTTCGGGTTATCGCTTCTCGGCCTTTTGGCTAAGATCAAGTGTAGTATCTGTTCTTATCAGTTTAATATCTGATACGTCCCCTATCTGGGGACCATATATTAAATGGATTTTTAGAACAGGGAGATGGAAATAGAGCTTGCTCTGTCCACTCCACGCATTGACCTGGTATTGCAGTATTTCCAGGACCGGTGCACCCTTTCCTTATGTGTTGACTAAAAGCAGATTCCAAAAGTGTTTTTTGTCTTTGCTATTGTTTCTGTCTTTCTGAAGGGATCTCCCCTTTTAATCCCATTATTTCAACACCTGTTGGACAATGCATGAGTGATAATGAGCTCATTGATTAAATGCAATTAATGAATAGATTGCCACCTCTTGTTGTGTGTCGTCTGTGTTTCTGTGTTTCCGGCATTTCACATTGGAACACCTCATTCACCTTGTCTTCTCTCCGCCCTCCCTTTTAGGTAAGTTAAAGAGCTGCACCTGAGCCAGCCACTGATTGATTGATTGATTGATTGATTGATTGATTGATTGATTGATTGATTGATTGATGCAGCACAACAGTCAAATAGTGGAGTGGAGTAGGGGAACAGCAAACAGCCAATAAAGCAGCCCGCCCGCTCGCCTGCCCGCCACAATGGACCTACCTGTGTACACTAGATGGATGTGATGGAATGTACTGTCGTCCCTACATTTCAAGAAGAAGTAAGAATTGCAGTTGCAACAAAGCCTTGCTTGCCTACAAAGAGAGCAGCAATTTGGATTTGTTACTATGTTACCTAGAAGAATAACAAACTGTGCAAGGATGGAGGTTGTAGGAGCAAGGAGAAGTTGTCTGTAAAGTTGGTGGATGCCTATTTTCCATTTTGCAGTCCCTTGTCTCCCTCTTGTGGCCTCCTGGAGGCAACTAGCTGTGCAAAAAAAAGACAGCCTGGCGGCCGGCTGTTGCAGTGTTGCCCTCTCAGGCAACACTGAGTGACTGACTGAGCCTCACCGTCTTATATAAAGTTCAGACGGAACTTTGCACGTGTCATAGTGGAGCCCTCAGGATTCCAGAGCCAGCTTTCTGACATCATAATGGGGCCTCAGAGATAAAAGCCTGGGCCCAGGCAGTGTTGGTCAGTGCTGCTCAGCAGGCAGCACTGGACTGGACTGGATTACAGCTGATACAAGGTGTGAAGGAACAAGGGGTGGCTGTGGGCATGCACTTGCTGCCGCTGCCAGTGTTTATCTGCATGGCAGCAGGGCATTTGGGCGTTGCCAGGAAGGCGTTTTTATGTAGATTCCTCCTCTTTCAGCACTGCATTGTGGTGCAAGCAAAAGAAGCAAATCCTGTCTGGCTTCCTCTCCGGCCTTTATTCACCTCCCGTGTAGCTGTGAGTGTGTGAGCCTGCAGGGCCCCATGGAATTGCCTAGAAGTAGGCTGAATCGCTGCAAGGGCTGAACAGCAGTATCGGGCAGGCTCGGGCAACGCGCGGCCCGTTCGGGTTATCGCTTCTCGGCCTTTTGGCTAAGATCAAGTGTAGTATCTGTTCTTATCAGTTTAATATCTGATACGTCCCCTATCTGGGGACCATATATTAAATGGATTTTTAGAACAGGGAGATGGAAATAGAGCTTGCTCTGTCCACTCCACGCATTGACCTGGTATTGCAGTATTTCCAGGACCGGTGCACCCTTTCCTTATGTGTTGACTAAAAGCAGATTCCAAAAGTGTTTTTTGTCTTTGCTATTGTTTCTGTCTTTCTGAAGGGATCTCCCCTTTTAATCCCATTATTTCAACACCTGTTGGACAATGCATGAGTGATAATGAGCTCATTGATTAAATGCAATTAATGAATTCTGTGTTTCTGTGTTTCCGGCATTTCACATTGGAACACCTCATTCACCTTCCTTGTCTTCTCTCCGCCCTCCCTTTTAGGTAAGTTAAAGAGCTGCACCTGAGCCAGCCACTGATTGATTGATTGATTGATTGATTGATTGATTGATTGATTGATTGATTGATTGATGCAGCACAACAGTCAAATAGTGGAGTGGAGTAGGGGAACAGCAAACAGCCAATAAAGCAGCCCGCCCGCTCGCCTGCCCGCCACAATGGACCTACCTGTGTACACTAGATGGATGTGATGGAATGTACTGTCGTCCCTACATTTCAAGAAGAAGTAAGAATTGCAGTTGCAACAAAGCCTTGCTTGCCTACAAAGAGAGCAGCAATTTGGATTTGTTACTATGTTACCTAGAAGAATAACAAACTGTGCAAGGATGGAGGTTGTAGGAGCAAGGAGAAGTTGTCTGTAAAGTTGGTGGATGCCTATTTTCCATTTTGCAGTCCCTTGTCTCCCTCTTGTGGCCTCCTGGAGGCAACTAGCTGTGCAAAAAAAAGACAGCCTGGCGGCCGGCTGTTGCAGTGTTGCCCTCTCAGGCAACACTGAGTGACTGACTGAGCCTCACCGTCTTATATAAAGTTCAGACGGAACTTTGCACGTGTCATAGTGGAGCCCTCAGGATTCCAGAGCCAGCTTTCTGACATCATAATGGGGCCTCAGAGATAAAAGCCTGGGCCCAGGCAGTGTTGGTCAGTGCTGCTCAGCAGGCAGCACTGGACTGGACTGGATTACAGCTGATACAAGGTGTGAAGGAACAAGGGGTGGCTGTGGGCATGCACTTGCTGCCGCTGCCAGTGTTTATCTGCATGGCAGCAGGGCATTTGGGCGTTGCCAGGAAGGCGTTTTTATGTAGATTCCTCCTCTTTCAGCACTGCATTGTGGTGCAAGCAAAAGAAGCAAATCCTGTCTGGCTTCCTCTCCGGCCTTTATTCACCTCCCGTGTAGCTGTGAGTGTGTGAGCCTGCAGGGCCCCATGGAATTGCCTAGAAGTAGGCTGAATCGCTGCAAGGGCTGAACAGCAGTATCGGGCAGGCTCGGGCAACGCGCGGCCCGTTCGGGTTATCGCTTCTCGGCCTTTTGGCTAAGATCAAGTGTAGTATCTGTTCTTATCAGTTTAATATCTGATACGTCCCCTATCTGGGGACCATATATTAAATGGATTTTTAGAACAGGGAGATGGAAATAGAGCTTGCTCTGTCCACTCCACGCATTGACCTGGTATTGCAGTATTTCCAGGACCGGTGCACCCTTTCCTTATGTGTTGACTAAAAGCAGATTCCAAAAGTGTTTTTTGTCTTTGCTATTGTTTCTGTCTTTCTGAAGGGATCTCCCCTTTTAATCCCATTATTTCAACACCTGTTGGACAATGCATGAGTGATAATGAGCTCATTGATTAAATGCAATTAATGAATAGATTGCCACCTCTTGTTGTGTGTCGTCTGTGTTTCTGTGTTTCCGGCATTTCACATTGGAACACCTCATTCACCTTCCTTGTCTTCTCTCCGCCCTCCCTTTTAGGTAAGTTAAAGAGCTGCACCTGAGCCAGCCACTGATTGATTGATTGATTGATTGATTGATTGATTGATTGATTGATTGATTGATTGATTGATGCAGCACAACAGTCAAATAGTGGAGTGGAGTAGGGGAACAGCAAACAGCCAATAAAGCAGCCCGCCCGCTCGCCTGCCCGCCACAATGGACCTACCTGTGTACACTAGATGGATGTGATGGAATGTACTGTCGTCCCTACATTTCAAGAAGAAGTAAGAATTGCAGTTGCAACAAAGCCTTGCTTGCCTACAAAGAGAGCAGCAATTTGGATTTGTTACTATGTTACCTAGAAGAATAACAAACTGTGCAAGGATGGAGGTTGTAGGAGCAAGGAGAAGTTGTCTGTAAAGTTGGTGGATGCCTATTTTCCATTTTGCAGTCCCTTGTCTCCCTCTTGTGGCCTCCTGGAGGCAACTAGCTGTGCAAAAAAAAGACAGCCTGGCGGCCGGCTGTTGCAGTGTTGCCCTCTCAGGCAACACTGAGTGACTGACTGAGCCTCACCGTCTTATATAAAGTTCAGACGGAACTTTGCACGTGTCATAGTGGAGCCCTCAGGATTCCAGAGCCAGCTTTCTGACATCATAATGGGGCCTCAGAGATAAAAGCCTGGGCCCAGGCAGTGTTGGTCAGTGCTGCTCAGCAGGCAGCACTGGACTGGACTGGATTACAGCTGATACAAGGTGTGAAGGAACAAGGGGTGGCTGTGGGCATGCACTTGCTGCCGCTGCCAGTGTTTATCTGCATGGCAGCAGGGCATTTGGGCGTTGCCAGGAAGGCGTTTTTATGTAGATTCCTCCTCTTTCAGCACTGCATTGTGGTGCAAGCAAAAGAAGCAAATCCTGTCTGGCTTCCTCTCCGGCCTTTATTCACCTCCCGTGTAGCTGTGAGTGTGTGAGCCTGCAGGGCCCCATGGAATTGCCTAGAAGTAGGCTGAATCGCTGCAAGGGCTGAACAGCAGTATCGGGCAGGCTCGGGCAACGCGCGGCCCGTTCGGGTTATCGCTTCTCGGCCTTTTGGCTAAGATCAAGTGTAGTATCTGTTCTTATCAGTTTAATATCTGATACGTCCCCTATCTGGGGACCATATATTAAATGGATTTTTAGAACAGGGAGATGGAAATAGAGCTTGCTCTGTCCACTCCACGCATTGACCTGGTATTGCAGTATTTCCAGGACCGGTGCACCCTTTCCTTATGTGTTGACTAAAAGCAGATTCCAAAAGTGTTTTTTGTCTTTGCTATTGTTTCTGTCTTTCTGAAGGGATCTCCCCTTTTAATCCCATTATTTCAACACCTGTTGGACAATGCATGAGTGATAATGAGCTCATTGATTAAATGCAATTAATGAATAGATTGCCACCTCTTGTTGTGTGTCGTCTGTGTTTCTGTGTTTCCGGCATTTCACATTGGAACACCTCATTCACCTTCCTTGTCTTCTCTCCGCCCTCCCTTTTAGGTAAGTTAAAGAGCTGCACCTGAGCCAGCCACTGATTGATTGATTGATTGATTGATTGATTGATTGATTGATTGATTGATTGATTGATTGATTGATTGATGCAGCACAACAGTCAAATAGTGGAGTGGAGTAGGGGAACAGCAAACAGCCAATAAAGCAGCCCGCCCGCTCGCCTGCCCGCCACAATGGACCTACCTGTGTACACTAGATGGATGTGATGGAATGTACTGTCGTCCCTACATTTCAAGAAGAAGTAAGAATTGCAGTTGCAACAAAGCCTTGCTTGCCTACAAAGAGAGCAGCAATTTGGATTTGTTACTATGTTACCTAGAAGAATAACAAACTGTGCAAGGATGGAGGTTGTAGGAGCAAGGAGAAGTTGTCTGTAAAGTTGGTGGATGCCTATTTTCCATTTTGCAGTCCCTTGTCTCCCTCTTGTGGCCTCCTGGAGGCAACTAGCTGTGCAAAAAAAAGACAGCCTGGCGGCCGGCTGTTGCAGTGTTGCCCTCTCAGGCAACACTGAGTGACTGACTGAGCCTCACCGTCTTATATAAAGTTCAGACGGAACTTTGCACGTGTCATAGTGGAGCCCTCAGGATTCCAGAGCCAGCTTTCTGACATCATAATGGGGCCTCAGAGATAAAAGCCTGGGCCCAGGCAGTGTTGGTCAGTGCTGCTCAGCAGGCAGCACTGGACTGGACTGGATTACAGCTGATACAAGGTGTGAAGGAACAAGGGGTGGCTGTGGGCATGCACTTGCTGCCGCTGCCAGTGTTTATCTGCATGGCAGCAGGGCATTTGGGCGTTGCCAGGAAGGCGTTTTTATGTAGATTCCTCCTCTTTCAGCACTGCATTGTGGTGCAAGCAAAAGAAGCAAATCCTGTCTGGCTTCCTCTCCGGCCTTTATTCACCTCCCGTGTAGCTGTGAGTGTGTGAGCCTGCAGGGCCCCATGGAATTGCCTAGAAGTAGGCTGAATCGCTGCAAGGGCTGAACAGCAGTATCGGGCAGGCTCGGGCAACGCGCGGCCCGTTCGGGTTATCGCTTCTCGGCCTTTTGGCTAAGATCAAGTGTAGTATCTGTTCTTATCAGTTTAATATCTGATACGTCCCCTATCTGGGGACCATATATTAAATGGATTTTTAGAACAGGGAGATGGAAATAGAGCTTGCTCTGTCCACTCCACGCATTGACCTGGTATTGCAGTATTTCCAGGACCGGTGCACCCTTTCCTTATGTGTTGACTAAAAGCAGATTCCAAAAGTGTTTTTTGTCTTTGCTATTGTTTCTGTCTTTCTGAAGGGATCTCCCCTTTTAATCCCATTATTTCAACACCTGTTGGACAATGCATGAGTGATAATGAGCTCATTGATTAAATGCAATTAATGAATAGATTGCCACCTCTTGTTGTGTGTCGTCTGTGTTTCTGTGTTTCCGGCATTTCACATTGGAACACCTCATTCACCTTCCTTGTCTTCTCTCCGCCCTCCCTTTTAGGTAAGTTAAAGAGCTGCACCTGAGCCAGCCACTGATTGATTGATTGATTGATTGATTGATTGATTGATTGATTGATTGATTGATTGATTGATTGATGCAGCACAACAGTCAAATAGTGGAGTGGAGTAGGGGAACAGCAAACAGCCAATAAAGCAGCCCGCCCGCTCGCCTGCCCGCCACAATGGACCTACCTGTGTACACTAGATGGATGTGATGGAATGTACTGTCGTCCCTACATTTCAAGAAGAAGTAAGAATTGCAGTTGCAACAAAGCCTTGCTTGCCTACAAAGAGAGCAGCAATTTGGATTTGTTACTATGTTACCTAGAAGAATAACAAACTGTGCAAGGATGGAGGTTGTAGGAGCAAGGAGAAGTTGTCTGTAAAGTTGGTGGATGCCTATTTTCCATTTTGCAGTCCCTTGTCTCCCTCTTGTGGCCTCCTGGAGGCAACTAGCTGTGCAAAAAAAAGACAGCCTGGCGGCCGGCTGTTGCAGTGTTGCCCTCTCAGGCAACACTGAGTGACTGACTGAGCCTCACCGTCTTATATAAAGTTCAGACGGAACTTTGCACGTGTCATAGTGGAGCCCTCAGGATTCCAGAGCCAGCTTTCTGACATCATAATGGGGCCTCAGAGATAAAAGCCTGGGCCCAGGCAGTGTTGGTCAGTGCTGCTCAGCAGGCAGCACTGGACTGGACTGAATTACAGCTGATACAAGGTGTGAAGGAACAAGGGGTGGCTGTGGGCATGCACTTGCTGCCGCTGCCAGTGTTTATCTGCATGGCAGCAGGGCATTTGGGCGTTTGGGCGTTGCCAGGAAGGCGTTTTTATGTAGATTCCTCCTCTTTCAGCACTGCATTGTGGTGCAAGCAAAAGAAGCAAATCCTGTCTGGCTTCCTCTCCGGCCTTTATTCACCTCCCGTGTAGCTGTGAGTGTGTGAGCCTGCAGGGCCCCATGGAATTGCCTAGAAGTAGGCTGAATCGCTGCAAGGGCTGAACAGCAGTATCGGGCAGGCTCGGGCAACGCGCGGCCCGTTCGGGTTATCGCTTCTCGGCCTTTTGGCTAAGATCAAGTGTAGTATCTGTTCTTATCAGTTTAATATCTGATACGTCCCCTATCTGGGGACCATATATTAAATGGATTTTTAGAACAGGGAGATGGAAATAGAGCTTGCTCTGTCCACTCCACGCATTGACCTGGTATTGCAGTATTTCCAGGACCGGTGCACCCTTTCCTTATGTGTTGACTAAAAGCAGATTCCAAAAGTGTTTTTTGTCTTTGCTATTGTTTCTGTCTTTCTGAAGGGATCTCCCCTTTTAATCCCATTATTTCAACACCTGTTGGACAATGCATGAGTGATAATGAGCTCATTGATTAAATGCAATTAATGAATAGATTGCCACCTCTTGTTGTGTGTCGTCTGTGTTTCTGTGTTTCCGGCATTTCACATTGGAACACCTCATTCACCTTCCTTGTCTTCTCTCCGCCCTCCCTTTTAGGTAAGTTAAAGAGCTGCACCTGAGCCAGCCACTGATTGATTGATTGATTGATTGATTGATTGATTGATTGATTGATTGATGCAGCACAACAGTCAAATAGTGGAGTTAGGGGAACAGCAAACAGCCAATAAAGCAGCCCGCCCGCTCGCCTGCCCGCCACAATGGACCTACCTGTGTACACTAGATGGATGTGATGGAATGTACTGTCGTCCCTACATTTCAAGAAGAAGTAAGAATTGCAGTTGCAACAAAGCCTTGCTTGCCTACAAAGAGAGCAGCAATTTGGATTTGTTACTATGTTACCTAGAAGAATAACAAACTGTGCAAGGATGGAGGTTGTAGGAGCAAGGAGAAGTTGTCTGTAAAGTTGGTGGATGCCTATTTTCCATTTTGCAGTCCCTTGTCTCCCTCTTGTGGCCTCCTGGAGGCAACTAGCTGTGCAAAAAAAAGACAGCCTGGCGGCCGGCTGTTGCAGTGTTGCCCTCTCAGGCAACACTGAGTGACTGACTGAGCCTCACCGTCTTATATAAAGTTCAGACGGAACTTTGCACGTGTCATAGTGGAGCCCTCAGGATTCCAGAGCCAGCTTTCTGACATCATAATGGGGCCTCAGAGATAAAAGCCTGGGCCCAGGCAGTGTTGGTCAGTGCTGCTCAGCAGGCAGCACTGGACTGGACTGGATTACAGCTGATACAAGGTGTGAAGGAACAAGGGGTGGCTGTGGGCATGCACTTGCTGCCGCTGCCAGTGTTTATCTGCATGGCAGCAGGGCATTTGGGCGTTGCCAGGAAGGCGTTTTTATGTAGATTCCTCCTCTTTCAGCACTGCATTGTGGTGCAAGCAAAAGAAGCAAATCCTGTCTGGCTTCCTCTCCGGCCTTTATTCACCTCCCGTGTAGCTGTGAGTGTGTGAGCCTGCAGGGCCCCATGGAATTGCCTAGAAGTAGGCTGAATCGCTGCAAGGGCTGAACAGCAGTATCGGGCAGGCTCGGGCAACGCGCGGCCCGTTCGGGTTATCGCTTCTCGGCCTTTTGGCTAAGATCAAGTGTAGTATCTGTTCTTATCAGTTTAATATCTGATACGTCCCCTATCTGGGGACCATATATTAAATGGATTTTTAGAACAGGGAGATGGAAATAGAGCTTGCTCTGTCCACTCCACGCATTGACCTGGTATTGCAGTATTTCCAGGACCGGTGCACCCTTTCCTTATGTGTTGACTAAAAGCAGATTCCAAAAGTGTTTTTTGTCTTTGCTATTGTTTCTGTCTTTCTGAAGGGATCTCCCCTTTTAATCCCATTATTTCAACACCTGTTGGACAATGCATGAGTGATAATGAGCTCATTGATTAAATGCAATTAATGAATAGATTGCCACCTCTTGTTGTGTGTCGTCTGTGTTTCTGTGTTTCCGGCATTTCACATTGGAACACCTCATTCACCTTCCTTGTCTTCTCTCCGCCCTCCCTTTTAGGTAAGTTAAAGAGCTGCACCTGAGCCAGCCACTGATTGATTGATTGATTGATTGATTGATTGATTGATTGATTGATTGATGCAGCACAACAGTCAAATAGTGGAGTGGAGTAGGGGAACAGCAAACAGCCAATAAAGCAGCCCGCCCGCTCGCCTGCCCGCCACAATGGACCTACCTGTGTACACTAGATGGATGTGATGGAATGTACTGTCGTCCCTACATTTCAAGAAGAAGTAAGAATTGCAGTTGCAACAAAGCCTTGCTTGCCTACAAAGAGAGCAGCAATTTGGATTTGTTACTATGTTACCTAGAAGAATAACAAACTGTGCAAGGATGGAGGTTGTAGGAGCAAGGAGAAGTTGTCTGTAAAGTTGGTGGATGCCTATTTTCCATTTTGCAGTCCCTTGTCTCCCTCTTGTGGCCTCCTGGAGGCAACTAGCTGTGCAAAAAAAAGACAGCCTGGCGGCCGGCTGTTGCAGTGTTGCCCTCTCAGGCAACACTGAGTGACTGACTGAGCCTCACCGTCTTATATAAAGTTCAGACGGAACTTTGCACGTGTCATAGTGGAGCCCTCAGGATTCCAGAGCCAGCTTTCTGACATCATAATGGGGCCTCAGAGATAAAAGCCTGGGCCCAGGCAGTGTTGGTCAGTGCTGCTCAGCAGGCAGCACTGGACTGGAATGGATTACAGCTGATACAAGGTGTGAAGGAACAAGGGGTGGCTGTGGGCATGCACTTGCTGCCGCTGCCAGTGTTTATCTGCATGGCAGCAGGGCATTTGGGCGTTGCCAGGAAGGCGTTTTTATGTAGATTCCTCCTCTTTCAGCACTGCATTGTGGTGCAAGCAAAAGAAGCAAATCCTGTCTGGCTTCCTCTCCGGCCTTTATTCACCTCCCGTGTAGCTGTGAGTGTGTGAGCCTGCAGGGCCCCATGGAATTGCCTAGAAGTAGGCTGAATCGCTGCAAGGGCTGAACAGCAGTATCGGGCAGGCTCGGGCAACGCGCGGCCCGTTCGGGTTATCGCTTCTCGGCCTTTTGGCTAAGATCAAGTGTAGTATCTGTTCTTATCAGTTTAATATCTGATACGTCCCCTATCTGGGGACCATATATTAAATGGATTTTTAGAACAGGGAGATGGAAATAGAGCTTGCTCTGTCCACTCCACGCATTGACCTGGTATTGCAGTATTTCCAGGACCGGTGCACCCTTTCCTTATGTGTTGACTAAAAGCAGATTCCAAAAGTGTTTTTTGTCTTTGCTATTGTTTCTGTCTTTCTGAAGGGATCTCCCCTTTTAATCCCATTATTTCAACACCTGTTGGACAATGCATGAGTGATAATGAGCTCATTGATTAAATGCAATTAATGAATAGATTGCCACCTCTTGTTGTGTGTCGTCTGTGTTTCTGTGTTTCCGGCATTTCACATTGGAACACCTCATTCACCTTCCTTGTCTTCTCTCCGCCCTCCCTTTTAGGTAAGTTAAAGAGCTGCACCTGAGCCAGCCACTGATTGATTGATTGATTGATTGATTGATTGATTGATTGATTGATTGATTGATTGATGCAGCACAACAGTCAAATAGTGGAGTGGAGTAGGGGAACAGCAAACAGCCAATAAAGCAGCCCGCCCGCTCGCCTGCCCGCCACAATGGACCTACCTGTGTACACTAGATGGATGTGATGGAATGTACTGTCGTCCCTACATTTCAAGAAGAAGTAAGAATTGCAGTTGCAACAAAGCCTTGCTTGCCTACAAAGAGAGCAGCAATTTGGATTTGTTACTATGTTACCTAGAAGAATAACAAACTGTGCAAGGATGGAGGTTGTAGGAGCAAGGAGAAGTTGTCTGTAAAGTTGGTGGATGCCTATTTTCCATTTTGCAGTCCCTTGTCTCCCTCTTGTGGCCTCCTGGAGGCAACTAGCTGTGCAAAAAAAAGACAGCCTGGCGGCCGGCTGTTGCAGTGTTGCCCTCTCAGGCAACACTGAGTGACTGACTGAGCCTCACCGTCTTATATAAAGTTCAGACGGAACTTTGCACGTGTCATAGTGGAGCCCTCAGGATTCCAGAGCCAGCTTTCTGACATCATAATGGGGCCTCAGAGATAAAAGCCTGGGCCCAGGCAGTGTTGGTCAGTGCTGCTCAGCAGGCAGCACTGGACTGGACTGGATTACAGCTGATACAAGGTGTGAAGGAACAAGGGGTGGCTGTGGGCATGCACTTGCTGCCGCTGCCAGTGTTTATCTGCATGGCAGCAGGGCATTTGGGCGTTGCCAGGAAGGCGTTTTTATGTAGATTCCTCCTCTTTCAGCACTGCATTGTGGTGCAAGCAAAAGAAGCAAATCCTGTCTGGCTTCCTCTCCGGCCTTTATTCACCTCCCGTGTAGCTGTGAGTGTGTGAGCCTGCAGGGCCCCATGGAATTGCCTAGAAGTAGGCTGAATCGCTGCAAGGGCTGAACAGCAGTATCGGGCAGGCTCGGGCAACGCGCGGCCCGTTCGGGTTATCGCTTCTCGGCCTTTTGGCTAAGATCAAGTGTAGTATCTGTTCTTATCAGTTTAATATCTGATACGTCCCCTATCTGGGGACCATATATTAAATGGATTTTTAGAACAGGGAGATGGAAATAGAGCTTGCTCTGTCCACTCCACGCATTGACCTGGTATTGCAGTATTTCCAGGACCGGTGCACCCTTTCCTTATGTGTTGACTAAAAGCAGATTCCAAAAGTGTTTTTTGTCTTTGCTATTGTTTCTGTCTTTCTGAAGGGATCTCCCCTTTTAATCCCATTATTTCAACACCTGTTGGACAATGCATGAGTGATAATGAGCTCATTGATTAAATGCAATTAATGAATAGATTGCCACCTCTTGTTGTGTGTCGTCTGTGTTTCTGTGTTTCCGGCATTTCACATTGGAACACCTCATTCACCTTCCTTGTCTTCTCTCCGCCCTCCCTTTTAGGTAAGTTAAAGAGCTGCACCTGAGCCAGCCACTGATCGATTGATTGATTGATTGATTGATTGATTGATTGATTGATTGATTGATTGATTGATGCAGCACAACAGTCAAATAGTGGAGTGGAGTAGGGGAACAGCAAACAGCCAATAAAGCAGCCCGCCCGCTCGCCTGCCCGCCACAATGGACCTACCTGTGTACACTAGATGGATGTGATGGAATGTACTGTCGTCCCTACATTTCAAGAAGAAGTAAGAATTGCAGTTGCAACAAAGCCTTGCTTGCCTACAAAGAGAGCAGCAATTTGGATTTGTTACTATGTTACCTAGAAGAATAACAAACTGTGCAAGGATGGAGGTTGTAGGAGCAAGGAGAAGTTGTCTGTAAAGTTGGTGGATGCCTATTTTCCATTTTGCAGTCCCTTGTCTCCCTCTTGTGGCCTCCTGGAGGCAACTAGCTGTGCAAAAAAAAGACAGCCTGGCGGCCGGCTGTTGCAGTGTTGCCCTCTCAGGCAACACTGAGTGACTGACTGAGCCTCACAGTCTTATATAAAGTTCAGACGGAACTTTGCACGTGTCATAGTGGAGCCCTCAGGATTCCAGAGCCAGCTTTCTGACATCATAATGGGGCCTCAGAGATAAAAGCCTGGGCCCAGGCAGTGTTGGTCAGTGCTGCTCAGCAGGCAGCACTGGACTGGACTGGATTACAGCTGATACAAGGTGTGAAGGAACAAGGGTTGGCTGTGGGCATGCACTTGCTGCCGCTGCCAGTGTTTATCTGCATGGCAGCAGGGCATTTGGGCGTTGCCAGGAAGGCGTTTTTATGTAGATTCCTTCTCTTTCAGCACTGCATTGTGGTGCAAGCAAAAGAAGCAAATCCTGTCTGGCTTCCTCTCCGGCCTTTATTCACCTCCCGTGTAGCTGTGAGTGTGTGAGCCTGCAGGGCCCCATGGAATTGCCTAGAAGTAGGCTGAATCGCTGCAAGGGCTGAACAGCAGTATCGGGCAGGCTCGGGCAACGCGCGGCCCGTTCGGGTTATCGCTTCTCGGCCTTTTGGCTAAGATCAAGTGTAGTATCTGTTCTTATCAGTTTAATATCTGATACGTCCCCTATCTGGGGACCATATATTAAATGGATTTTTAGAACAGGGAGATGGAAATAGAGCTTGCTCTGTCCACTCCACGCATTGACCTGGTATTGCAGTATTTCCAGGACCGGTGCACCCTTTCCTTATGTGTTGACTAAAAGCAGATTCCAAAAGTGTTTTTTGTCTTTGCTATTGTTTCTGTCTTTCTGAAGGGATCTCCCCTTTTAATCCCATTATTTCAACACCTGTTGGACAATGCATGAGTGATAATGAGCTCATTGATTAAATGCAATTAATGAATAGATTGCCACCTCTTGTTGTGTGTCGTCTGTGTTTCTGTGTTTCCGGCATTTCACATTGGAACACCTCATTCACCTTCCTTGTCTTCTCTCCGCCCTCCCTTTTAGGTAAGTTAAAGAGCTGCACCTGAGCCAGCCACTTGATTGATTGATTGATTGATTGATTGATTGATTGATGCAGCACAACAGTCAAATAGTGGAGTGGAGTAGGGGAACAGCAAACAGCCAATAAAGCAGCCCGCCCGCTCGCCTGCCCGCCACAATGGACCTACCTGTGTACACTAGATGGATGTGATGGAATGTACTGTCGTCCCTACATTTCAAGAAGAAGTAAGAATTGCAGTTGCAACAAAGCCTTGCTTGCCTACAAAGAGAGCAGCAATTTGGATTTGTTACTATGTTACCTAGAAGAATAACAAACTGTGCAAGGATGGAGGTTGTAGGAGCAAGGAGAAGTTGTCTGTAAAGTTGGTGGATGCCTATTTTCCATTTTGCAGTCCCTTGTCTCCCTCTTGTGGCCTCCTGGAGGCAACTAGCTGTGCAAAAAAAAGACAGCCTGGCGGCCGGCTGTTGCAGTGTTGCCCTCTCAGGCAACACTGAGTGACTGACTGAGCCTCACCGTCTTATATAAAGTTCAGACGGAACTTTGCACGTGTCATAGTGGAGCCCTCAGGATTCCAGAGCCAGCTTTCTGACATCATAATGGGGCCTCAGAGATAAAAGCCTGGGCCCAGGCAGTGTTGGTCAGTGCTGCTCAGCAGGCAGCACTGGACTGGACTGGATTACAGCTGATACAAGGTGTGAAGGAACAAGGGGTGGCTGTGGGCATGCACTTGCTGCCGCTGCCAGTGTTTATCTGCATGGCAGCAGGGCATTTGGGCGTTGCCAGGAAGGCGTTTTTATGTAGATTCCTCCTCTTTCAGCACTGCATTGTGGTGCAAGCAAAAGAAGCAAATCCTGTCTGGCTTCCTCTCCGGCCTTTATTCACCTCCCGTGTAGCTGTGAGTGTGTGAGCCTGCAGGGCCCCATGGAATTGCCTAGAAGTAGGCTGAATCGCTGCAAGGGCTGAACAGCAGTATCGGGCAGGCTCGGGCAACGCGCGGCCCGTTCGGGTTATCGCTTCTCGGCCTTTTGGCTAAGATCAAGTGTAGTATCTGTTCTTATCAGTTTAATATCTGATACGTCCCCTATCTGGGGACCATATATTAAATGGATTTTTAGAACAGGGAGATGGAAATAGAGCTTGCTCTGTCCACTCCACGCATTGACCTGGTATTGCAGTATTTCCAGGACCGGTGCACCCTTTCCTTATGTGTTGACTAAAAGCAGATTCCAAAAGTGTTTTTTGTCTTTGCTATTGTTTCTGTCTTTCTGAAGGGATCTCCCCTTTTAATCCCATTATTTCAACACCTGTTGGACAATGCATGAGTGATAATGAGCTCATTGATTAAATGCAATTAATGAATAGATTGCCACCTCTTGTTGTGTGTCGTCTGTGTTTCTGTGTTTCCGGCATTTCACATTGGAACACCTCATTCACCTTCCTTGTCTTCTCTCCGCCCTCCCTTTTAGATAAGTTAAAGAGCTGCACCTGAGCCAGCCACTGATTGATTGATTGATTGATTGATTGATTGATTGATTGATTGATTGATTGATTGATGCAGCACAACAGTCAAATAGTGGAGTGGAGTAGGGGAACAGCAAACAGCCAATAAAGCAGCCCGCCCGCTCGCCTGCCCGCCACAATGGACCTACCTGTGTACACTAGATGGATGTGATGGAATGTACTGTCGTCCCTACATTTCAAGAAGAAGTAAGAATTGCAGTTGCAACAAAGCCTTGCTTGCCTACAAAGAGAGCAGCAATTTGGATTTGTTACTATGTTACCTAGAAGAATAACAAACTGTGCAAGGATGGAGGTTGTAGGAGCAAGGAGAAGTTGTCTGTAAAGTTGGTGGATGCCTATTTTCCATTTTGCAGTCCCTTGTCTCCCTCTTGTGGCCTCCTGGAGGCAACTAGCTGTGCAAAAAAAAGACAGCCTGGCGGCCGGCTGTTGCAGTGTTGCCCTCTCAGGCAACACTAAGTGACTGACTGAGCCTCACCGTCTTATATAAAGTTCAGACGGAACTTTGCACGTGTCATAGTGGAGCCCTCAGGATTCCAGAGCCAGCTTTCTGACATCATAATGGGGCCTCAGAGATAAAAGCCTGGGCCCAGGCAGTGTTGGTCAGTGCTGCTCAGCAGGCAGCACTGGACTGGACTGGATTACAGCTGATACAAGGTGTGAAGGAACAAGGGGTGGCTGTGGGCATGCACTTGCTGCCGCTGCCAGTGTTTATCTGCATGGCAGCAGGGCATTTGGGCGTTGCCAGGAAGGCGTTTTTATGTAGATTCCTCCTCTTTCAGCACTGCATTGTGGTGCAAGCAAAAGAAGCAAATCCTGTCTGGCTTCCTCTCCGGCCTTTATTCACCTCCCGTGTAGCTGTGAGTGTGTGAGCCTGCAGGACCCCATGGAATTGCCTAGAAGTAGGCTGAATCGCTGCAAGGGCTGAACAGCAGTATCGGGCAGGCTCGGGCAACGCGCGGCCCGTTCGGGTTATCGCTTCTCGGCCTTTTGGCTAAGATCAAGTGTAGTATCTGTTCTTATCAGTTTAATATCTGATACGTCCCCTATCTGGGGACCATATATTAAATGGATTTTTAGAACAGGGAGATGGAAATAGAGCTTGCTCTGTCCACTCCACGCATTGACCTGGTATTGCAGTATTTCCAGGACCGGTGCACCCTTTCCTTATGTGTTGACTAAAAGCAGATTCCAAAAGTGTTTTTTGTCTTTGCTATTGTTTCTGTCTTTCTGAAGGGATCTCCCCTTTTAATCCCATTATTTCAACACCTGTTGGACAATGCATGAGTGATAATGAGCTCATTGATTAAATGCAATTAATGAATAGATTGCCACCTCTTGTTGTGTGTCGTCTGTGTTTCTGTGTTTCCGGCATTTCACATTGGAACACCTCATTCACCTTCCTTGTCTTCTCTCCGCCCTCCCTTTTAGGTAAGTTAAAGAGCTGCACCTGAGCCAGCCACTGATTGATTGATTGATTGATTGATTGATTGATTGATTGATTGATTGATGCAGCACAACAGTCAAATAGTGGAGTGGAGTAGGGGAACAGCAAACAGCCAATAAAGCAGCCCGCCCGCTCGCCTGCCCGCCACAATGGACCTACCTGTGTACACTAGATGGATGTGATGGAATGTACTGTCGTCCCTACATTTCAAGAAGAAGTAAGAATTGCAGTTGCAACAAAGCCTTGCTTGCCTACAAAGAGAGCAGCAATTTGGATTTGTTACTATGTTACCTAGAAGAATAACAAACTGTGCAAGTATGGAGGTTGTAGGAGCAAGGAGAAGTTGTCTGTAAAGTTGGTGGATGCCTATTTTCCATTTTGCAGTCCCTTGTCTCCCTCTTGTGGCCTCCTGGAGGCAACTAGCTGTGCAAAAAAAAGACAGCCTGGCGGCCGGCTGTTGCAGTGTTGCCCTCTCAGGCAACACTGAGTGACTGACTGAGCCTCACCGTCTTATATAAAGTTCAGACGGAACTTTGCACGTGTCATAGTGGAGCCCTCAGGATTCCAGAGCCAGCTTTCTGACATCATAATGGGGCCTCAGAGATAAAAGCCTGGGCCCAGGCAGTGTTGGTCAGTGCTGCTCAGCAGGCAGCACTGGACTGGACTGGATTACAGCTGATACAAGGTGTGAAGGAACAAGGGGTGGCTGTGGGCATGCACTTGCTGCCGCTGCCAGTGTTTATCTGCATGGCAGCAGGGCATTTGGGCGTTGCCAGGAAGGCGTTTTTATGTAGATTCCTCCTCTTTCAGCACTGCATTGTGGTGCAAGCAAAAGAAGCAAATCCTGTCTGGCTTCCTCTCCGGCCTTTATTCACCTCCCGTGTAGCTGTGAGTGTGTGAGCCTGCAGGGCCCCATGGAATTGCCTAGAAGTAGGCTGAATCGCTGCAAGGGCTGAACAGCAGTATCGGGCAGGCTCGGGCAACGCGCGGCCCGTTCGGGTTATCGCTTCTCGGCCTTTTGGCTAAGATCAAGTGTAGTATCTGTTCTTATCAGTTTAATATCTGATACGTCCCCTATCTGGGGACCATATATTAAATGGATTTTTAGAACAGGGAGATGGAAATAGAGCTTGCTCTGTCCACTCCACGCATTGACCTGGTATTGCAGTATTTCCAGGACCGGTGCACCCTTTCCTTATGTGTTGACTAAAAGCAGATTCCAAAAGTGTTTTTTGTCTTTGCTATTGTTTCTGTCTTTCTGAAGGGATCTCCCCTTTTAATCCCATTATTTCAACACCTGTTGGACAATGCATGAGTGATAATGAGCTCATTGATTAAATGCAATTAATGAATAGATTGCCACCTCTTGTTGTGTGTCGTCTGTGTTTCTGTGTTTCCGGCATTTCACATTGGAACACCTCATTCACCTTCCTTGTCTTCTCTCCGCCCTCCCTTTTAGGTAAGTTAAAGAGCTGCACCTGAGCCAGCCACTGATTGATTGATTGATTGATTGATTGATTGATTGATTGATTGATTGATTGATGCAGCACAACAGTCAAATAGTGGAGTGGAGTAGGGGAACAGCAAACAGCCAATAAAGCAGCCCGCCCGCTCGCCTGCCCGCCACAATGGACCTACCTGTGTACACTAGATGGATGTGATGGAATGTACTGTCGTCCCTACATTTCAAGAAGAAGTAAGAATTGCAGTTGCAACAAAGCCTTGCTTGCCTACAAAGAGAGCAGCAATTTGGATTTGTTACTATGTTACCTAGAAGAATAACAAACTGTGCAAGGATGGAGGTTGTAGGAGCAAGGAGAAGTTGTCTGTAAAGTTGGTGGATGCCTATTTTCCATTTTGCAGTCCCTTGTCTCCCTCTTGTGGCCTCCTGGAGGCAACTAGCTGTGCAAAAAAAAGACAGCCTGGCGGCCGGCTGTTGCAGTGTTGCCCTCTCAGGCAACACTGAGTGACTGACTGAGCCTCACCGTCTTATATAAAGTTCAGACGGAACTTTGCACGTGTCATAGTGGAGCCCTCAGGATTCCAGAGCCAGCTTTCTGACATCATAATGGGGCCTCAGAGATAAAAGCCTGGGCCCAGGCAGTGTTGGTCAGTGCTGCTCAGCAGGCAGCACTGGACTGGACTGGATTACAGCTGATACAAGGTGTGAAGGAACAAGGGGTGGCTGTGGGCATGCACTTGCTGCCGCTGCCAGTGTTTATCTGCATGGCAGCAGGGCATTTGGGCGTTGCCAGGAAGGCGTTTTTATGTAGATTCCTCCTCTTTCAGCACTGCATTGTGGTGCAAGCAAAAGAAGCAAATCCTGTCTGGCTTCCTCTCCGGCCTTTATTCACCTCCCGTGTAGCTGTGAGTGTGTGAGCCTGCAGGGCCCCATGGAATTGCCTAGAAGTAGGCTGAATCGCTGCAAGGGCTGAACAGCAGTATCGGGCAGGCTCGGGCAACGCGCGGCCCGTTCGGGTTATCGCTTCTCGGCCTTTTGGCTAAGATCAAGTGTAGTATCTGTTCTTATCAGTTTAATATCTGATACGTCCCCTATCTGGGGACCATATATTAAATGGATTTTTAGAACAGGGAGATGGAAATAGAGCTTGCTCTGTCCACTCCACGCATTGACCTGGTATTGCAGTATTTCCAGGACCGGTGCACCCTTTCCTTATGTGTTGACTAAAAGCAGATTCCAAAAGTGTTTTTTGTCTTTGCTATTGTTTCTGTCTTTCTGAAGGGATCTCCCCTTTTGATCCCATTATTTCAACACCTGTTGGACAATGCATGAGTGATAATGAGCTCATTGATTAAATGCAATTAATGAATAGATTGCCACCTCTTGTTGTGTGTCGTCTGTGTTTCTGTGTTTCCGGCATTTCACATTGGAACACCTCATTCACCTTCCTTGTCTTCTCTCCGCCCTCCCTTTTAGATAAGTTAAAGAGCTGCACCTGAGCCAGCCACTGATTGATTGATTGATTGATTGATTGATTGATTGATTGATTGATTGATTGATTGATGCAGCACAACAGTCAAATAGTGGAGTGGAGTAGGGGAACAGCAAACAGCCAATAAAGCAGCCCGCCCGCTCGCCTGCCCGCCACAATGGACCTACCTGTGTACACTAGATGGATGTGATGGAATGTACTGTCGTCCCTACATTTCAAGAAGAAGTAAGAATTGCAGTTGCAACAAAGCCTTGCTTGCCTACAAAGAGAGCAGCAATTTGGATTTGTTACTATGTTACCTAGAAGAATAACAAACTGTGCAAGGATGGAGGTTGTAGGAGCAAGGAGAAGTTGTCTGTAAAGTTGGTGGATGCCTATTTTCCATTTTGCAGTCCCTTGTCTCCCTCTTGTGGCCTCCTGGAGGCAACTAGCTGTGCAAAAAAAAGACAGCCTGGCGGCCGGCTGTTGCAGTGTTGCCCTCTCAGGCAACACTGAGTGACTGACTGAGCCTCACCGTCTTATATAAAGTTCAGACGGAACTTTGCACGTGTCATAGTGGAGCCCTCAGGATTCCAGAGCCAGCTTTCTGACATCATAATGGGGCCTCAGAGATAAAAGCCTGGGCCCAGGCAGTGTTGGTCAGTGCTGCTCAGCAGGCAGCACTGGACTGGACTGGATTACAGCTGATACAAGGTGTGAAGGAACAAGGGGTGGCTGTGGGCATGCACTTGCTGCCGCTGCCAGTGTTTATCTGCATGGCAGCAGGGCATTTGGGCGTTGCCAGGAAGGCGTTTTTATGTAGATTCCTCCTCTTTCAGCACTGCATTGTGGTGCAAGCAAAAGAAGCAAATCCTGTCTGGCTTCCTCTCCGGCCTTTATTCACCTCCCGTGTAGCTGTGAGTGTGTGAGCCTGCAGGACCCCATGGAATTGCCTAGAAGTAGGCTGAATCGCTGCAAGGGCTGAACAGCAGTATCGGGCAGGCTCGGGCAACGCGCGGCCCGTTCGGGTTATCGCTTCTCGGCCTTTTGGCTAAGATCAAGTGTAGTATCTGTTCTTATCAGTTTAATATCTGATACGTCCCCTATCTGGGGACCATATATTAAATGGATTTTTAGAACAGGGAGATGGAAATAGAGCTTGCTCTGTCCACTCCACGCATTGACCTGGTATTGCAGTATTTCCAGGACCGGTGCACCCTTTCCTTATGTGTTGACTAAAAGCAGATTCCAAAAGTGTTTTTTGTCTTTGCTATTGTTTCTGTCTTTCTGAAGGGATCTCCCCTTTTAATCCCATTATTTCAACACCTGTTGGACAATGCATGAGTGATAATGAGCTCATTGATTAAATGCAATTAATGAATAGATTGCCACCTCTTGTTGTGTGTCGTCTGTGTTTCTGTGTTTCCGGCATTTCACATTGGAACACCTCATTCACCTTCCTTGTCTTCTCTCCGCCCTCCCTTTTAGGTAAGTTAAAGAGCTGCACCTGAGCCAGCCACTGATTGATTGATTGATTGATTGATTGATTGATTGATTGATTGATTGATTGATTGATGCAGCACAACAGTCAAATAGTGGAGTGGAGTAGGGGAACAGCAAACAGCCAATAAAGCAGCCCGCCCGCTCGCCTGCCCGCCACAATGGACCTACCTGTGTACACTAGATGGATGTGATGGAATGTACTGTCGTCCCTACATTTCAAGAAGAAGTAAGAATTGCAGTTGCAACAAAGCCTTGCTTGCCTACAAAGAGAGCAGCAATTTGGATTTGTTACTATGTTACCTAGAAGAATAACAAACTGTGCAAGTATGGAGGTTGTAGGAGCAAGGAGAAGTTGTCTGTAAAGTTGGTGGATGCCTATTTTCCATTTTGCAGTCCCTTGTCTCCCTCTTGTGGCCTCCTGGAGGCAACTAGCTGTGCAAAAAAAAGACAGCCTGGCGGCCGGCTGTTGCAGTGTTGCCCTCTCAGGCAACACTGAGTGACTGACTGAGCCTCACCGTCTTATATAAAGTTCAGACGGAACTTTGCACGTGTCATAGTGGAGCCCTCAGGATTCCAGAGCCAGCTTTCTGACATCATAATGGGGCCTCAGAGATAAAAGCCTGGGCCCAGGCAGTGTTGGTCAGTGCTGCTCAGCAGGCAGCACTGGACTGGACTGGATTACAGCTGATACAAGGTGTGAAGGAACAAGGGGTGGCTGTGGGCATGCACTTGCTGCCGCTGCCAGTGTTTATCTGCATGGCAGCAGGGCATTTGGGCGTTGCCAGGAAGGCGTTTTTATGTAGATTCCTCCTCTTTCAGCACTGCATTGTGGTGCAAGCAAAAGAAGCAAATCCTGTCTGGCTTCCTCTCCGGCCTTTATTCACCTCCCGTGTAGCTGTGAGTGTGTGAGCCTGCAGGGCCCCATGGAATTGCCTAGAAGTAGGCTGAATCGCTGCAAGGGCTGAACAGCAGTATCGGGCAGGCTCGGGCAACGCGCGGCCCGTTCGGGTTATCGCTTCTCGGCCTTTTGGCTAAGATCAAGTGTAGTATCTGTTCTTATCAGTTTAATATCTGATACGTCCCCTATCTGGGGACCATATATTAAATGGATTTTTAGAACAGGGAGATGGAAATAGAGCTTGCTCTGTCCACTCCACGCATTGACCTGGTATTGCAGTATTTCCAGGACCGGTGCACCCTTTCCTTATGTGTTGACTAAAAGCAGATTCCAAAAGTGTTTTTTGTCTTTGCTATTGTTTCTGTCTTTCTGAAGGGATCTCCCCTTTTAATCCCATTATTTCAACACCTGTTGGACAATGCATGAGTGATAATGAGCTCATTGATTAAATGCAATTAATGAATAGATTGCCACCTCTTGTTGTGTGTCGTCTGTGTTTCTGTGTTTCCGGCATTTCACATTGGAACACCTCATTCACCTTCCTTGTCTTCTCTCCGCCCTCCCTTTTAGGTAAGTTAAAGAGCTGCACCTGAGCCAGCCACTGATTGATTGATTGATTGATTGATTGATTGATTGATTGATTGATTGATTGATTGATTGATTGATGCAGCACAACAGTCAAATAGTGGAGTGGAGTAGGGGAACAGCAAACAGCCAATAAAGCAGCCCGCCCGCTCGCCTGCCCGCCACAATGGACCTACCTGTGTACACTAGATGGATGTGATGGAATGTACTGTCGTCCCTACATTTCAAGAAGAAGTAAGAATTGCAGTTGCAACAAAGCCTTGCTTGCCTACAAAGAGAGCAGCAATTTGGATTTGTTACTATGTTACCTAGAAGAATAACAAACTGTGCAAGGATGGAGGTTGTAGGAGCAAGGAGAAGTTGTCTGTAAAGTTGGTGGATGCCTATTTTCCATTTTGCAGTCCCTTGTCTCCCTCTTGTGCCCTCCTGGAGGCAACTAGCTGTGCAAAAAAAAGACAGCCTGGCGGCCGGCTGTTGCAGTGTTGCCCTCTCAGGCAACACTGAGTGACTGACTGAGCCTCACCGTCTTATATAAAGTTCAGACGGAACTTTGCACGTGTCATAGTGGAGCCCTCAGGATTCCAGAGCCAGCTTTCTGACATCATAATGGGGCCTCAGAGATAAAAGCCTGGGCCCAGGCAGTGTTGGTCAGTGCTGCTCAGCAGGCAGCACTGGACTGGACTGGATTACAGCTGATACAAGGTGTGAAGGAACAAGGGGTGGCTGTGGGCATGCACTTGCTGCCGCTGCCAGTGTTTATCTGCATGGCAGCAGGGCATTTGGGCGTTGCCAGGAAGGCGTTTTTATGTAGATTCCTCCTCTTTCAGCACTGCATTGTGGTGCAAGCAAAAGAAGCAAATCCTGTCTGGCTTCCTCTCCGGCCTTTATTCACCTCCCGTGTAGCTGTGAGTGTGTGAGCCTGCAGGGCCCCATGGAATTGCCTAGAAGTAGGCTGAATCGCTGCAAGGGCTGAACAGCAGTATCGGGCAGGCTCGGGCAACGCGCGGCCCGTTCGGGTTATCGCTTCTCGGCCTTTTGGCTAAGATCAAGTGTAGTATCTGTTCTTATCAGTTTAATATCTGATACGTCCCCTATCTGGGGACCATATATTAAATGGATTTTTAGAACAGGGAGATGGAAATAGAGCTTGCTCTGTCCACTCCACGCATTGACCTGGTATTGCAGTATTTCCAGGACCGGTGCACCCTTTCCTTATGTGTTGACTAAAAGCAGATTCCAAAAGTGTTTTTTGTCTTTGCTATTGTTTCTGTCTTTCTGAAGGGATCTCCCCTTTTAATCCCATTATTTCAACACCTGTCGGACAATGCATGAGTGATAATGAGCTCATTGATTAAATGCAATTAATGAATAGATTGCCACCTCTTGTTGTGTGTCGTCTGTGTTTCTGTGTTTCCGGCATTTCACATTGGAACACCTCATTCACCTTCCTTGTCTTCTCTCCGCCCTCCCTTTTAGGTAAGTTAAAGAGCTGCACCTGAGCCAGCCACTGATTGATTGATTGATTGATTGATTGATTGATTGATTGATTGATTGATGCAGCACAACAGTCAAATAGTGGAGTGGAGTAGGGGAACAGCAAACAGCCAATAAAGCAGCCCGCCCGCTCGCCTGCCCGCCACAATGGACCTACCTGTGTACACTAGATGGATGTGATGGAATGTACTGTCGTCCCTACATTTCAAGAAGAAGTAAGAATTGCAGTTGCAACAAAGCCTTGCTTGCCTACAAAGAGAGCAGCAATTTGGATTTGTTACTATGTTACCTAGAAGAATAACAAACTGTGCAAGGATGGAGGTTGTAGGAGCAAGGAGAAGTTGTCTGTAAAGTTGGTGGATGCCTATTTTCCATTTTGCAGTCCCTTGTCTCCCTCTTGTGGCCTCCTGGAGGCAACTAGCTGTGCAAAAAAAAGACAGCCTGGCGGCCGGCTGTTGCAGTGTTGCCCTCTCAGGCAACACTGAGTGACTGACTGAGCCTCACCGTCTTATATAAAGTTCAGACGGAACTTTGCACGTGTCATAGTGGAGCCCTCAGGATTCCAGAGCCAGCTTTCTGACATCATAATGGGGCCTCAGAGATAAAAGCCTGGGCCCAGGCAGTGTTGGTCAGTGCTGCTCAGCAGGCAGCACTGGACTGGACTGGATTACAGCTGATACAAGGTGTGAAGGAACAAGGGGTGGCTGTGGGCATGCACTTGCTGCCGCTGCCAGTGTTTATCTGCATGGCAGCAGGGCATTTGGGCGTTGCCAGGAAGGCGTTTTTATGTAGATTCCTCCTCTTTCAGCACTGCATTGTGGTGCAAGCAAAAGAAGCAAATCCTGTCTGGCTTCCTCTCCGGCCTTTATTCACCTCCCGTGTAGCTGTAAGTGTGTGAGCCTGCAGGGCCCCATGGAATTGCCTAGAAGTAGGCTGAATCGCTGCAAGGGCTGAACAGCAGTATCGGGCAGGCTCGGGCAACGCGCGGCCCGTTCGGGTTATCGCTTCTCGGCCTTTTGGCTAAGATCAAGTGTAGTATCTGTTCTTATCAGTTTAATATCTGATACGTCCCCTATCTGGGGACCATATATTAAATGGATTTTTAGAACAGGGAGATGGAAATAGAGCTTGCTCTGTCCACTCCACGCATTGACCTGGTATTGCAGTATTTCCAGGACCGGTGCACCCTTTCCTTATGTGTTGACTAAAAGCAGATTCCAAAAGTGTTTTTTGTCTTTGCTATTGTTTCTGTCTTTCTGAAGGGATCTCCCCTTTTAATCCCATTATTTCAACACCTGTTGGACAATGCATGAGTGATAATGAGCTCATTGATTAAATGCAATTAATGAATAGATTGCCACCTCTTGTTGTGTGTCGTCTGTGTTTCTGTGTTTCCGGCATTTCACATTGGAACACCTCATTCACCTTCCTTGTCTTCTCTCCGCCCTCCCTTTTAGGTAAGTTAAAGAGCTGCACCTGAGCCAGCCACTGATTGATTGATTGATTGATTGATTGATTGATTGATTGATGCAGCACAACAGTCAAATAGTGGAGTGGAGTAGGGGAACAGCAAACAGCCAATAAAGCAGCCCGCCCGCTCGCCTGCCCGCCACAATGGACCTACCTGTGTACACTAGATGGATGTGATGGAATGTACTGTCGTCCCTACATTTCAAGAAGAAGTAAGAATTGCAGTTGCAACAAAGCCTTGCTTGCCTACAAAGAGAGCAGCAATTTGGATTTGTTACTATGTTACCTAGAAGAATAACAAACTGTGCAAGGATGGAGGTTGTAGGAGCAAGGAGAAGTTGTCTGTAAAGTTGGTGGATGCCTATTTTCCATTTTGCAGTCCCTTGTCTCCCTCTTGTGGCCTCCTGGAGGCAACTAGCTGTGCAAAAAAAAGACAGCCTGGCGGCCGGCTGTTGCAGTGTTGCCCTCTCAGGCAACACTGAGTGACTGACTGAGCCTCACCGTCTTATATAAAGTTCAGACGGAACTTTGCACGTGTCATAGTGGAGCCCTCAGGATTCCAGAGCCAGCTTTCTGACATCATAATGGGGCCTCAGAGATAAAAGCCTGGGCCCAGGCAGTGTTGGTCAGTGCTGCTCAGCAGGCAGCACTGGACTGGACTGGATTACAGCTGATACAAGGTGTGAAGGAACAAGGGGTGGCTGTGGGCATGCACTTGCTGCCGCTGCCAGTGTTTATCTGCATGGCAGCAGGGCATTTGGGCGTTGCCAGGAAGGCGTTTTTATGTAGATTCCTCCTCTTTCAGCACTGCATTGTGGTGCAAGCAAAAGAAGCAAATCCTGTCTGGCTTCCTCTCCGGCCTTTATTCACCTCCCGTGTAGCTGTGAGTGTGTGAGCCTGCAGGGCCCCATGGAATTGCCTAGAAGTAGGCTGAATCGCTGCAAGGGCTGAACAGCAGTATCGGGCAGGCTCGGGCAACGCGCGGCCCGTTCGGGTTATCGCTTCTCGGCCTTTTGGCTAAGATCAAGTGTAGTATCTGTTCTTATCAGTTTAATATCTGATACGTCCCCTATCTGGGGACCATATATTAAATGGATTTTTAGAACAGGGAGATGGAAATAGAGCTTGCTCTGTCCACTCCACGCATTGACCTGGTATTGCAGTATTTCCAGGACCGGTGCACCCTTTCCTTATGTGTTGACTAAAAGCAGATTCCAAAAGTGTTTTTTGTCTTTGCTATTGTTTCTGTCTTTCTGAAGGGATCTCCCCTTTTAATCCCATTATTTCAACACCTGTTGGACAATGCATGAGTGATAATGAGCTCATTGATTAAATGCAATTAATGAATAGATTGCCACCTCTTGTTGTGTGTCGTCTGTGTTTCTGTGTTTCCGGCATTTCACATTGGAACACCTCATTCACCTTCCTTGTCTTCTCTCCGCCCTCCCTTTTAGGTAAGTTAAAGAGCTGCACCTGAGCCAGCCACTGATTGATTGATTGATTGATTGATTGATTGATTGATTGATTGATTGATTGATTGATTGATGCAGCACAACAGTCAAATAGTGGAGTGGAGTAGGGGAACAGCAAACAGCCAATAAAGCAGCCCGCCCGCTCGCCTGCCCGCCACAATGGACCTACCTGTGTACACTAGATGGATGTGATGGAATGTACTGTCGTCCCTACATTTCAAGAAGAAGTAAGAATTGCAGTTGCAACAAAGCCTTGCTTGCCTACAAAGAGAGCAGCAATTTGGATTTGTTACTATGTTACCTAGAAGAATAACAAACTGTGCAAGGATGGAGGTTGTAGGAGCAAGGAGAAGTTGTCTGTAAAGTTGGTGGATGCCTATTTTCCATTTTGCAGTCCCTTGTCTCCCTCTTGTGCCCTCCTGGAGGCAACTAGCTGTGCAAAAAAAAGACAGCCTGGCGGCCGGCTGTTGCAGTGTTGCCCTCTCAGGCAACACTGAGTGACTGACTGAGCCTCACCGTCTTATATAAAGTTCAGACGGAACTTTGCACGTGTCATAGTGGAGCCCTCAGGATTCCAGAGCCAGCTTTCTGACATCATAATGGGGCCTCAGAGATAAAAGCCTGGGCCCAGGCAGTGTTGGTCAGTGCTGCTCAGCAGGCAGCACTGGACTGGACTGGATTACAGCTGATACAAGGTGTGAAGGAACAAGGGGTGGCTGTGGGCATGCACTTGCTGCCGCTGCCAGTGTTTATCTGCATGGCAGCAGGGCATTTGGGCGTTGCCAGGAAGGCGTTTTTATGTAGATTCCTCCTCTTTCAGCACTGCATTGTGGTGCAAGCAAAAGAAGCAAATCCTGTCTGGCTTCCTCTCCGGCCTTTATTCACCTCCCGTGTAGCTGTGAGTGTGTGAGCCTGCAGGGCCCCATGGAATTGCCTAGAAGTAGGCTGAATCGCTGCAAGGGCTGAACAGCAGTATCGGGCAGGCTCGGGCAACGCGCGGCCCGTTCGGGTTATCGCTTCTCGGCCTTTTGGCTAAGATCAAGTGTAGTATCTGTTCTTATCAGTTTAATATCTGATACGTCCCCTATCTGGGGACCATATATTAAATAGATTTTTAGAACAGGGAGATGGAAATAGAGCTTGCTCTGTCCACTCCACGCATTGACCTGGTATTGCAGTATTTCCAGGACCGGTGCACCCTTTCCTTATGTGTTGACTAAAAGCAGATTCCAAAAGTGTTTTTTGTCTTTGCTATTGTTTCTGTCTTTCTGAAGGGATCTCCCCTTTTAATCCCATTATTTCAACACCTGTTGGACAATGCATGAGTGATAATGAGCTCATTGATTAAATGCAATTAATGAATAGATTGCCACCTCTTGTTGTGTGTCGTCTGTGTTTCTGTGTTTCCGGCATTTCACATTGGAACACCTCATTCACCTTCCTTGTCTTCTCTCCGCCCTCCCTTTTAGGTAAGTTAAAGAGCTGCACCTGAGCCAGCCACTGATTGATTGATTGATTGATTGATTGATTGATTGATTGATTGATTGATTGATGCAGCACAACAGTCAAATAGTGGAGTGGAGTAGGGGAACAGCAAACAGCCAATAAAGCAGCCCGCCCGCTCGCCTGCCCGCCACAATGGACCTACCTGTGTACACTAGATGGATGTGATGGAATGTACTGTCGTCCCTACATTTCAAGAAGAAGTAAGAATTGCAGTTGCAACAAAGCCTTGCTTGCCTACAAAGAGAGCAGCAATTTGGATTTGTTACTATGTTACCTAGAAGAATAACAAACTGTGCAAGGATGGAGGTTGTAGGAGCAAGGAGAAGTTGTCTGTAAAGTTGGTGGATGCCTATTTTCCATTTTGCAGTCCCTTGTCTCCCTCTTGTGGCCTCCTGGAGGCAACTAGCTGTGCAAAAAAAAGACAGCCTGGCGGCCGGCTGTTGCAGTGTTGCCCTCTCAGGCAACACTGAGTGACTGACTGAGCCTCACCGTCTTATATAAAGTTCAGACGGAACTTTGCACGTGTCATAGTGGAGCCCTCAGGATTCCAGAGCCAGCTTTCTGACATCATAATGGGGCCTCAGAGATAAAAGTCTGGGCCCAGGCAGTGTTGGTCAGTGCTGCTCAGCAGGCAGCACTGGACTGGACTGGATTACAGCTGATACAAGGTGTGAAGGAACAAGGGGTGGCTGTGGGCATGCACTTGCTGCCGCTGCCAGTGTTTATCTGCATGGCAGCAGGGCATTTGGGCGTTGCCAGGAAGGCGTTTTTATGTAGATTCCTCCTCTTTCAGCACTGCATTGTGGTGCAAGCAAAAGAAGCAAATCCTGTCTGGCTTCCTCTCCGGCCTTTATTCACCTCCCGTGTAGCTGTGAGTGTGTGAGCCTGCAGGGCCCCATGGAATTGCCTAGAAGTAGGCTGAATCGCTGCAAGGGCTGAACAGCAGTATCGGGCAGGCTCGGGCAACGCGCGGCCCGTTCGGGTTATCGCTTCTCGGCCTTTTGGCTAAGATCAAGTGTAGTATCTGTTCTTATCAGTTTAATATCTGATACGTCCCCTATCTGGGGACCATATATTAAATGGATTTTTAGAACAGGGAGATGGAAATAGAGCTTGCTCTGTCCACTCCACGCATTGACCTGGTATTGCAGTATTTCCAGGACCGGTGCACCCTTTCCTTATGTGTTGACTAAAAGCAGATTCCAAAAGTGTTTTTTGTCTTTGCTATTGTTTCTGTCTTTCTGAAGGGATCTCCCCTTTTAATCCCATTATTTCAACACCTGTTGGACAATGCATGAGTGATAATGAGCTCATTGATTAAATGCAATTAATGAATAGATTGCCACCTCTTGTTGTGTGTCGTCTGTGTTTCTGTGTTTCCGGCATTTCACATTGGAACACCTCATTCACCTTCCTTGTCTTCTCTCCGCCCTCCCTTTTAGGTAAGTTAAAGAGCTGCACCTGAGCCAGCCACTTGATTGATTGATTGATTGATTGATTGATTGATTGATTGATGCAGCACAACAGTCAAATAGTGGAGTGGAGTAGGGGAACAGCAAACAGCCAATAAAGCAGCCCGCCCGCTCGCCTGCCCGCCACAATGGACCTACCTGTGTACACTAGATGGATGTGATGGAATGTACTGTCGTCCCTACATTTCAAGAAGAAGTAAGAATTGCAGTTGCAACAAAGCCTTGCTTGCCTACAAAGAGAGCAGCAATTTGGATTTGTTACTATGTTACCTAGAAGAATAACAAACTGTGCAAGGATGGAGGTTGTAGGAGCAAGGAGAAGTTGTCTGTAAAGTTGGTGGATGCCTATTTTCCATTTTGCAGTCCCTTGTCTCCCTCTTGTGGCCTCCTGGAGGCAACTAGCTGTGCAAAAAAAAGACAGCCTGGCGGCCGGCTGTTGCAGTGTTGCCCTCTCAGGCAACACTGAGTGACTGACTGAGCCTCACCGTCTTATATAAAGTTCAGACGGAACTTTGCACGTGTCATAGTGGAGCCCTCAGGATTCCAGAGCCAGCTTTCTGACATCATAATGGGGCCTCAGAGATAAAAGCCTGGGCCCAGGCAGTGTTGGTCAGTGCTGCTCAGCAGGCAGCACTGGACTGGACTGGATTACAGCTGATACAAGGTGTGAAGGAACAAGGGGTGGCTGTGGGCATGCACTTGCTGCCGCTGCCAGTGTTTATCTGCATGGCAGCAGGGCATTTGGGCGTTGCCAGGAAGGCGTTTTTATGTAGATTCCTCCTCTTTCAGCACTGCATTGTGGTGCAAGCAAAAGAAGCAAATCCTGTCTGGCTTCCTCTCCGGCCTTTATTCACCTCCCGTGTAGCTGTGAGTGTGTGAGCCTGCAGGGCCCCATGGAATTGCCTAGAAATAGGCTGAATCGCTGCAAGGGCTGAACAGCAGTATCGGGCAGGCTCGGGCAACGCGCGGCCCGTTCGGGTTATCGCTTCTCGGCCTTTTGGCTAAGATCAAGTGTAGTATCTGTTCTTATCAGTTTAATATCTGATACGTCCCCTATCTGGGGACCATATATTAAATGGATTTTTAGAACAGGGAGATGGAAATAGAGCTTGCTCTGTCCACTCCACGCATTGACCTGGTATTGCAGTATTTCCAGGACCGGTGCACCCTTTCCTTATGTGTTGACTAAAAGCAGATTCCAAAAGTGTTTTTTGTCTTTGCTATTGTTTCTGTCTTTCTGAAGGGATCTCCCCTTTTAATCCCATTATTTCAACACCTGTTGGACAATGCATGAGTGATAATGAGCTCATTGATTAAATGCAATTAATGAATAGATTGCCACCTCTTGTTGTGTGTCGTCTGTGTTTCTGTGTTTCCGGCATTTCACATTGGAACACCTCATTCACCTTCCTTGTCTTCTCTCCGCCCTCCCTTTTAGGTAAGTTAAAGAGCTGCACCTGAGCCAGCCACTGATTGATTGATTGATTGATTGATTGATTGATTGATTGATTGATTGATTGATTGATTGATGCAGCACAACAGTCAAATAGTGGAGTGGAGTAGGGGAACAGCAAACAGCCAATAAAGCAGCCCGCCCGCTCACCTGCCCGCCACAATGGACCTACCTGTGTACACTAGATGGATGTGATGGAATGTACTGTCGTCCCTACATTTCAAGAAGAAGTAAGAATTGCAGTTGCAACAAAGCCTTGCTTGCCTACAAAGAGAGCAGCAATTTGGATTTGTTACTATGTTACCTAGAAGAATAACAAACTGTGCAAGGATGGAGGTTGTAGGAGCAAGGAGAAGTTGTCTGTAAAGTTGGTGGATGCCTATTTTCCATTTTGCAGTCCCTTGTCTCCCTCTTGTGGCCTCCTGGAGGCAACTAGCTGTGCAAAAAAAAGACAGCCTGGCGGCCGGCTGTTGCAGTGTTGCCCTCTCAGGCAACACTGAGTGACTGACTGAGCCTCACCGTCTTATATAAAGTTCAGACGGAACTTTGCACGTGTCATAGTGGAGCCCTCAGGATTCCAGAGCCAGCTTTCTGACATCATAATGGGGCCTCAGAGATAAAAGCCTGGGCCCAGGCAGTGTTGGTCAGTGCTGCTCAGCAGGCAGCACTGGACTGGACTGGATTACAGCTGATACAAGGTGTGAAGGAACAAGGGGTGGCTGTGGGCATGCACTTGCTGCCGCTGCCAGTGTTTATCTGCATGGCAGCAGGGCATTTGGGCGTTGCCAGGAAGGCGTTTTTATGTAGATTCCTCCTCTTTCAGCACTGCATTGTGGTGCAAGCAAAAGAAGCAAATCCTGTCTGGCTTCCTCTCCGGCCTTTATTCACCTCCCGTGTAGCTGTGAGTGTGTGAGCCTGCAGGGCCCCATGGAATTGCCTAGAAGTAGGCTGAATCGCTGCAAGGGCTGAACAGCAGTATCGGGCAGGCTCGGGCAACGCGCGGCCCGTTCGGGTTATCGCTTCTCGGCCTTTTGGCTAAGATCAAGTGTAGTATCTGTTCTTATCAGTTTAATATCTGATACGTCCCCTATCTGGGGACCATATATTAAATGGATTTTTAGAACAGGGAGATGGAAATAGAGCTTGCTCTGTCCACTCCACGCATTGACCTGGTATTGCAGTATTTCCAGGACCGGTGCACCCTTTCCTTATGTGTTGACTAAAAGCAGATTCCAAAAGTGTTTTTTGTCTTTGCTATTGTTTCTGTCTTTCTGAAGGGATCTCCCCTTTTAATCCCATTATTTCAACACCTGTTGGACAATGCATGAGTGATAATGAGCTCATTGATTAAATGCAATTAATGAATAGATTGCCACCTCTTGTTGTGTGTCGTCTGTGTTTCTGTGTTTCCGGCATTTCACATTGGAACACCTCATTCACCTTCCTTGTCTTCTCTCCGCCCTCCCTTTTAGGTAAGTTAAAGAGCTGCACCTGAGCCAGCCACTGATTGATTGATTGATTGATTGATTGATTGATTGATTGATTGATGCAGCACAACAGTCAAATAGTGGAGTGGAGTAGGGGAACAGCAAACAGCCAGTAAAGCAGCCCGCCCGCTCGCCTGCCCGCCACAATGGACCTACCTGTGTACACTAGATGGATGTGATGGAATGTACTGTCGTCCCTACATTTCAAGAAGAAGTAAGAATTGCAGTTGCAACAAAGCCTTGCTTGCCTACAAAGAGAGCAGCAATTTGGATTTGTTACTATGTTACCTAGAAGAATAACAAACTGTGCAAGGATGGAGGTTGTAGGAGCAAGGAGAAGTTGTCTGTAAAGTTGGTGGATGCCTATTTTCCATTTTGCAGTCCCTTGTCTCCCTCTTGTGGCCTCCTGGAGGCAACTAGCTGTGCAAAAAAAAGACAGCCTGGCGGCCGGCTGTTGCAGTGTTGCCCTCTCAGGCAACACTGAGTGACTGACTGAGCCTCACCGTCTTATATAAAGTTCAGACGGAACTTTGCACGTGTCATAGTGGAGCCCTCAGGATTCCAGAGCCAGCTTTCTGACATCATAATGGGGCCTCAGAGATAAAAGCCTGGGCCCAGGCAGTGTTGGTCAGTGCTGCTCAGCAGGCAGCACTGGACTGGACTGGATTACAGCTGATACAAGGTGTGAAGGAACAAGGGGTGGCTGTGGGCATGCACTTGCTGCCGCTGCCAGTGTTTATCTGCATGGCAGCAGGGCATTTGGGCGTTGCCAGGAAGGCGTTTTTATGTAGATTCCTCCTCTTTCAGCACTGCATTGTGGTGCAAGCAAAAGAAGCAAATCCTGTCTGGCTTCCTCTCCGGCCTTTATTCACCTCCCGTGTAGCTGTGAGTGTGTGAGCCTGCAGGGCCCCATGGAATTGCCTAGAAGTAGGCTGAATCGCTGCAAGGGCTGAACAGCAGTATCGGGCAGGCTCGGGCAACGCGCGGCCCGTTCGGGTTATCGCTTCTCGGCCTTTTGGCTAAGATCAAGTGTAGTATCTGTTCTTATCAGTTTAATATCTGATACGTCCCCTATCTGGGGACCATATATTAAATGGATTTTTAGAACAGGGAGATGGAAATAGAGCTTGCTCTGTCCACTCCACGCATTGACCTGGTATTGCAGTATTTCCAGGACCGGTGCACCCTTTCCTTATGTGTTGACTAAAAGCAGATTCCAAAAGTGTTTTTTGTCTTTGCTATTGTTTCTGTCTTTCTGAAGGGATCTCCCCTTTTAATCCCATTATTTCAACACCTGTTGGACAATGCATGAGTGATAATGAGCTCATTGATTAAATGCAATTAATGAATAGATTGCCACCTCTTGTTGTGTGTCGTCTGTGTTTCTGTGTTTCCGGCATTTCACATTGGAACACCTCATTCACCTTCCTTGTCTTCTCTCCGCCCTCCCTTTTAGGGTAAGTTAAAGAGCTGCACCTGAGCCAGCCACTGATTGATTGATTGATTGATTGATTGATTGATTGATTGATTGATTGATTGATTGATTGATTGATGCAGCACAACAGTCAAATAGTGGAGTGGAGTAGGGGAACAGCAAACAGCCAATAAAGCAGCCCGCCCGCTCGCCTGCCCGCCACAATGGACCTACCTGTGTACACTAGATGGATGTGATGGAATGTACTGTCGTCCCTACATTTCAAGAAGAAGTAAGAATTGCAGTTGCAACAAAGCCTTGCTTGCCTACAAAGAGAGCAGCAATTTGGATTTGTTACTATGTTACCTAGAAGAATAACAAACTGTGCAAGGATGGAGGTTGTAGGAGCAAGGAGAAGTTGTCTGTAAAGTTGGTGGATGCCTATTTTCCATTTTGCAGTCCCTTGTCTCCCTCTTGTGGCCTCCTGGAGGCAACTAGCTGTGCAAAAAAAAGACAGCCTGGCGGCCGGCTGTTGCAGTGTTGCCCTCTCAGGCAACACTGAGTGACTGACTGAGCCTCACCGTCTTATATAAAGTTCAGACGGAACTTTGCACGTGTCATAGTGGAGCCCTCAGGATTCCAGAGCCAGCTTTCTGACATCATAATGGGGCCTCAGAGATAAAAGCCTGGGCCCAGGCAGTGTTGGTCAGTGCTGCTCAGCAGGCAGCACTGGACTGGACTGGATTACAGCTGATACAAGGTGTGAAGGAACAAGGGGTGGCTGTGGGCATGCACTTGCTGCCGCTGCCAGTGTTTATCTGCATGGCAGCAGGGCATTTGGGCGTTGCCAGGAAGGCGTTTTTATGTAGATTCCTCCTCTTTCAGCACTGCATTGTGGTGCAAGCAAAAGAAGCAAATCCTGTCTGGCTTCCTCTCCGGCCTTTATTCACCTCCCGTGTAGCTGTGAGTGTGTGAGCCTGCAGGGCCCCATGGAATTGCCTAGAAGTAGGCTGAATCGCTGCAAGGGCTGAACAGCAGTATCGGGCAGGCTCGGGCAACGCGCGGCCCGTTCGGGTTATCGCTTCTCGGCCTTTTGGCTAAGATCAAGTGTAGTATCTGTTCTTATCAGTTTAATATCTGATACGTCCCCTATCTGGGGACCATATATTAAATGGATTTTTAGAACAGGGAGATGGAAATAGAGCTTGCTCTGTCCACTCCACGCATTGACCTGGTATTGCAGTATTTCCAGGACCGGTGCACCCTTTCCTTATGTGTTGACTAAAAGCAGATTCCAAAAGTGTTTTTTGTCTTTGCTATTGTTTCTGTCTTTCTGAAGGGATCTCCCCTTTTAATCCCATTATTTCAACACCTGTTGGACAATGCATGAGTGATAATGAGCTCATTGATTAAATGCAATTAATGAATAGATTGCCACCTCTTGTTGTGTGTCGTCTGTGTTTCTGTGTTTCCGGCATTTCACATTGGAACACCTCATTCACCTTCCTTGTCTTCTCTCCGCCCTCCCTTTTAGGTAAGTTAAAGAGCTGCACCTGAGCCAGCCACTGATTGATTGATTGATTGATTGATTGATTGATTGATTGATTGATTGATTGATTGATGCAGCACAACAGTCAAATAGTGGAGTGGAGTAGGGGAACAGCAAACAGCCAATAAAGCAGCCCGCCCGCTCGCCTGCCCGCCACAATGGACCTACCTGTGTACACTAGATGGATGTGATGGAATGTACTGTCGTCCCTACATTTCAAGAAGAAGTAAGAATTGCAGTTGCAACAAAGCCTTGCTTGCCTACAAAGAGAGCAGCAATTTGGATTTGTTACTATGTTACCTAGAAGAATAACAAACTGTGCAAGGATGGAGGTTGTAGGAGCAAGGAGAAGTTGTCTGTAAAGTTGGTGGATGCCTATTTTCCATTTTGCAGTCCCTTGTGTCCCTCTTGTGGCCTCCTGGAGGCAACTAGCTGTGCAAAAAAAAAGACAGCCTGGCGGCCGGCTGTTGCAGTGTTGCCCTCTCAGGCAACACTGAGTGACTGACTGAGCCTCACCGTCTTATATAAAGTTCAGACGGAACTTTGCACGTGTCATAGTGGAGCCCTCAGGATTCCAGAGCCAGCTTTCTGACATCATAATGGGGCCTCAGAGATAAAAGCCTGGGCCCAGGCAGTGTTGGTCAGTGCTGCTCAGCAGGCAGCACTGGACTGGACTGGATTACAGCTGATACAAGGTGTGAAGGAACAAGGGGTGGCTGTGGGCATGCACTTGCTGCCGCTGCCAGTGTTTATCTGCATGGCAGCAGGGCATTTGGGCGTTGCCAGGAAGGCGTTTTTATGTAGATTCCTCCTCTTTCAGCACTGCATTGTGGTGCAAGCAAAAGAAGCAAATCCTGTCTGGCTTCCTCTCCGGCCTTTTCTCACCTCCCGTGTAGCTGTGAGTGTGTGAGCCTGCAGGGCCCCATGGAATTGCCTAGAAGTAGGCTGAATCGCTGCAAGGGCTGAACAGCAGTATCGGGCAGGCTCGGGCAACGCGCGGCCCGTTCGGGTTATCGCTTCTCGGCCTTTTGGCTAAGATCAAGTGTAGTATCTGTTCTTATCAGTTTAATATCTGATACGTCCCCTATCTGGGGACCATATATTAAATGGATTTTTAGAACAGGGAGATGGAAATAGAGCTTGCTCTGTCCACTCCACGCATTGACCTGGTATTGCAGTATTTCCAGGACCGGTGCACCCTTTCCTTATGTGTTGACTAAAAGCAGATTCCAAAAGTGTTTTTTGTCTTTGCTATTGTTTCTGTCTTTCTGAAGGGATCTCCCCTTTTAATCCCATTATTTCAACACCTGTTGGACAATGCATGAGTGATAATGAGCTCATTGATTAAATGCAATTAATGAATAGATTGCCACCTCTTGTTGTGTGTCGTCTGTGTTTCTGTGTTTCCGGCATTTCACATTGGAACACCTCATTCACCTTCCTTGTCTTCTCTCCGCCCTCCCTTTTAGGTAAGTTAAAGAGCTGCACCTGAGCCAGCCACTGATTGATTGATTGATTGATTGATTGATTGATTGATTGATTGATTGATTGATTGATTGATTGATTGATTGATTGATGCAGCACAACAGTCAAATAGTGGAGTGGAGTAGGGGAACAGCAAACAGCCAATAAAGCAGCCCGCCCGCTCACCTGCCCGCCACAATGGACCTACCTGTGTACACTAGATGGATGTGATGGAATGTACTGTCGTCCCTACATTTCAAGAAGAAGTAAGAATTGCAGTTGCAACAAAGCCTTGCTTGCCTACAAAGAGAGCAGCAATTTGGATTTGTTACTATGTTACCTAGAAGAATAACAAACTGTGCAAGGATGGAGGTTGTAGGAGCAAGGAGAAGTTGTCTGTAAAGTTGGTGGATGCCTATTTTCCATTTTGCAGTCCCTTGTCTCCCTCTTGTGGCCTCCTGGAGGCAACTAGCTGTGCAAAAAAAAGACAGCCTGGCGGCCGGCTGTTGCAGTGTTGCCCCTCTCAGGCAACACTGAGTGACTGACTGAGCCTCACCGTCTTATATAAAGTTCAGACGGAACTTTGCACGTGTCATAGTGGAGCCCTCAGGATTCCAGAGCCAGCTTTCTGACATCATAATGGGGCCTCAGAGATAAAAGCCTGGGCCAAGGCAGTGTTGGTCAGTGCTGCTCAGCAGGCAGCACTGGACTGGACTGGATTACAGCTGATACAAGGTGTGAAGGAACAAGGGGTGGCTGTGGGCATGCACTTGCTGCCGCTGCCAGTGTTTATCTGCATGGCAGCAGGGCATTTGGGCGTTGCCAGGAAGGCGTTTTTATGTAGATTCCTCCTCTTTCAGCACTGCATTGTGGTGCAAGCAAAAGAAGCAAATCCTGTCTGGCTTCCTCTCCGGCCTTTATTCACCTCCCGTGTAGCTGTGAGTGTGTGAGCCTGCAGGGCCCCATGGAATTGCCTAGAAGTAGGCTGAATCGCTGCAAGGGCTGAACAGCAGTATCGGGCAGGCTCGGGCAACGCGCGGCCCGTTCGGGTTATCGCTTCTCGGCCTTTTGGCTAAGATCAAGTGTAGTATCTGTTCTTATCAGTTTAATATCTGATACGTCCCCTATCTGGGGACCATATATTAAATGGATTTTTAGAACAGGGAGATGGAAATAGAGCTTGCTCTGTCCACTCCACGCATTGACCTGGTATTGCAGTATTTCCAGGACCGGTGCACCCTTTCCTTATGTGTTGACTAAAAGCAGATTCCAAAAGTGTTTTTTGTCTTTGCTATTGTTTCTGTCTTTCTGAAGGGATCTCCCCTTTTAATCCCATTATTTCAACACCTGTTGGACAATGCATGAGTGATAATGAGCTCATTGATTAAATGCAATTAATGAATAGATTGCCACCTCTTGTTGTGTGTCGTCTTTGTTTCTGTGTTTCCGGCATTTCACATTGGAACACCTCATTCACCTTCCTTGTCTTCTCTCCGCCCTCCCTTTTAGGTAAGTTACAAGAGCTGCACCTGAGCCAGCCACTGATTGATTGATTGATTGATTGATTGATTGATTGATTGATTGATTGATTGATGCAGCACAACAGTCAAATAGTGGAGTGGAGTAGGGGAACAGCAAACAGCCAATAAAGCAGCCCGCCCGCTCGCCTGCCCGCCACAATGGACCTACCTGTGTACACTAGATGGATGTGATGGAATGTACTGTCGTCCCTACATTTCAAGAAGAAGTAAGAATATGCAGTTGCAACAAAGCCTTGCTTGCCTACAAAGAGAGCAGCAATTTGGATTTGTTACTATGTTACCTAGAAGAATAACAAACTGTGCAAGGATGGAGGTTGTAGGAGCAAGGAGAAGTTGTCTGTAAAGTTGGTGGAATGCCTATTTTCCATTTTGCAGTCCCTTGTCTCCCTCTTGTGGCCTCCTGGAGGCAACTAGCTGTGCAAAAAAAAGACAGCCTGGCGGCCGGCTGTTGCAGTGTTGCCCTCTCAGGCAACACTGAGTGACTGACTGAGCCTCACCGTCTTATATAAAGTTCAGACGGAACTTTGCACGTGGTCATAGTGGAGCCCTCAGGATTCCAGAGCCAGCTTTCTGACATCATAATGGGGCCTCAGAGATAAAAGCCTGGGCCCAGGCAGTGTTGGTCAGTGCTGCTCAGCAGGCAGCACTGGACTGGACTGGATTACAGCTGATACAAGGTGTGAAGGAACAAGGGGTGGCTGTGGGCATGCACTTGCTGCCGCTGCCAGTGTTTATCTGCATGGCAGCAGGGCATTTGGGCGTTGCCAGGAAGGCGTTTTTATGTAGATTCCTCCTCTTTCAGCACTGCATTGTGGTGCAAGCAAAAGAAGCAAATCCTGTCTGGCTTCCTCTCCGGCCTTTATTCACCTCCCGTGTAGCTGTGAGTGTGTGAGCCTGCAGGGCCCCATGGAATTGCCTAGAAGTAGGCTGAATCGCTGCAAGGGCTGAACAGCAGTATCGGGCAGGCTCGGGCAACGCGCGGCCCGTTCGGGTTATCGCTTCTCGGCCTTTTGGCTAAGATCAAGTGTAGTATCTGTTCTTATCCATTTAATATATGGTCCCCAGATATGGGGACGTATCAGATATTAAACTGATAAGAAGGGAGATGGAAATAGAGCTTGCTCTGTCCACTCCACGCATTGACCTGGTATTGCAGTATTTCCAGGACCGGTGCACCCTTTCCTTATGTGTTGACTAAAAGCAGATTCCAAAAGTGTTTTTTGTCTTTGCTATTGTTTCTGTCTTTCTGAAGGGATCTCCCCTTTTAATCCCATTATTTCAACACCTGTTGGACAATGCATGAGTGATAATGAGCTCATTGATTAAATGCAATTAATGAATAGATTGCCACCTCTTGTTGTGTGTCGTCTGTGTTTCTGTGTTTCCGGCATTTCACATTGGAACACCTCATTCACCTTCCTTGTCTTCTCTCCGCCCTCCCTTTTAGGTAAGTTAAAGAGCTGCACCTGAGCCAGCCACTGATTGATTGATTGATTGATTGATTGATTGATTGATTGATTGATTGATTGATTGATTGATTGATGCAGCACAACAGTCAAATAGTGGAGTGGAGTAGGGGAACAGCAAACAGCCAATAAAGCAGCCCGCCCGCTCGCCTGCCCGCCACAATGGACCTACCTGTGTACACTAGATGGATGTGATGGAATGTACTGTCGTCCCTACATTTCAAGAAGAAGTAAGAATTGCAGTTGCAACAAAGCCTTGCTTGCCTACAAAGAGAGCAGCAATTTGGATTTATTACTATGTTACCTAGAAGAATAACAAACTGTGCAAGGATGGAGGTTGTAGGAGCAAGGAGAAGTTGTCTGTAAAGTTGGTGGATGCCTATTTTCCATTTTGCAGTCCCTTGTCTCCCTCTTGTGGCCTCCTGGAGGCAACTAGCTGTGCAAAAAAAAGACAGCCTGGCGGCCGGCTGTTGCAGTGTTGCCCTCTCAGGCAACACTGAGTGACTGACTGAGCCTCACCGTCTTATATAAAGTTCAGACGGAACTTTGCACGTGTCATAGTGGAGCCCTCAGGATTCCAGAGCCAGCTTTCTGACATCATAATGGGGCCTCAGAGATAAAAGCCTGGGCCCAGGCAGTGTTGGTCAGTGCTGCTCAGCAGGCAGCACTGGACTGGACTGGATTACAGCTGATACAAGGTGTGAAGGAACAAGGGGTGGCTGTGGGCATGCACTTGCTGCCGCTGCCAGTGTTTATCTGCATGGCAGCAGGGCATTTGGGCGTTGCCAGGAAGGCGTTTTTATGTAGATTCCTCCTCTTTCAGCACTGCATTGTGGTGCAAGCAAAAGAAGCAAATCCTGTCTGGCTTCCTCTCCGGCCTTTATTCACCTCCCGTGTAGCTGTGAGTGTGTGAGCCTGCAGGGCCCCATGGAATTGCCTAGAAGTAGGCTGAATCGCTGCAAGGGCTGAACAGCAGTATCGGGCAGGCTCGGGCAACGCGCGGCCCGTTCGGGTTATCGCTTCTCGGCCTTTTGGCTAAGATCAAGTGTAGTATCTGTTCTTATCAGTTTAATATCTGATACGTCCCCTATCTGGGGACCATATATTAAATGGATTTTTAGAACAGGGAGATGGAAATAGAGCTTGCTCTGTCCACTCCACGCATTGACCTGGTATTGCAGTATTTCCAGGACCGGTGCACCCTTTCCTTATGTGTTGACTAAAAGCAGATTCCAAAAGTGTTTTTTGTCTTTGCTATTGTTTCTGTCTTTCTGAAGGGATCTCCCCTTTTAATCCCATTATTTCAACACCTGTTGGACAATGCATGAGTGATAATGAGCTCATTGATTAAATGCAATTAATGAATAGATTGCCACCTCTTGTTGTGTGTCGTCTGTGTTTCTGTGTTTCCGGCATTTCACATTGGAACACCTCATTCACCTTCCTTGTCTTCTCTCCGCCCTCTCTTTTAGGTAAGTTAAAGAGCTGCACCTGAGCCAGCCACTGATTGATTGATTGATTGATTGATTGATTGATTGATTGATTGATTGATGCAGCACAACAGTCAAATAGTGGAGTGGAGTAGGGGAACAGCAAACAGCCAATAAAGCAGCCCGCCCGCTCGCCTGCCCGCCACAATGGACCTACCTGTGTACACTAGATGGATGTGATGGAATGTACTGTCGTCCCTACATTTCAAGAAGAAGTAAGAATTGCAGTTGCAACAAAGCCTTGCTTGCCTACAAAGAGAGCAGCAATTTGGATTTGTTACTATGTTACCTAGAAGAATAACAAACTGTGCAAGGATGGAGGTTGTAGGAGCAAGGAGAAGTTGTCTGTAAAGTTGGTGGATGCCTATTTTCCATTTTGCAGTCCCTTGTCTCCCTCTTGTGGCCTCCTGGAGGCAACTAGCTGTGCAAAAAAAAGACAGCCTGGCGGCCGGCTGTTGCAGTGTTGCCCTCTCAGGCAACACTGAGTGACTGACTGAGCCTCACCGTCTTATATAAAGTTCAGACGGAACTTTGCACGTGTCATAGTGGAGCCCTCAGGATTCCAGAGCCAGCTTTCTGACATCATAATGGGGCCTCAGAGATAAAAGCCTGGGCCCAGGCAGTGTTGGTCAGTGCTGCTCAGCAGGCAGCACTGGACTGGACTGGATTACAGCTGATACAAGGTGTGAAGGAACAAGGGGTGGCTGTGGGCATGCACTTGCTGCCGCTGCCAGTGTTTATCTGCATGGCAGCAGGGCATTTGGGCGTTGCCAGGAAGGCGTTTTTATGTAGATTCCTCCTCTTTCAGCACTGCATTGTGGTGCAAGCAAAAGAAGCAAATCCTGTCTGGCTTCCTCTCCGGCCTTTATTCACCTCCCGTGTAGCTGTGAGTGTGTGAGCCTGCAGGGCCCCATGGAATTGCCTAGAAGTAGGCTGAATCGCTGCAAGGGCTGAACAGCAGTATCGGGCAGGCTCGGGCAACGCGCGGCCCGTTCGGGTTATCGCTTCTCGGCCTTTTGGCTAAGATCAAGTGTAGTATCTGTTCTTATCAGTTTAATATCTGATACGTCCCCTATCTGGGGACCATATATTAAATGGATTTTTAGAACAGGGAGATGGAAATAGAGCTTGCTCTGTCCACTCCACGCATTGACCTGGTATTGCAGTATTTCCAGGACCGGTGCACCCTTTCCTTATGTGTTGACTAAAAGCAGATTCCAAAAGTGTTTTTTGTCTTTGCTATTGTTTCTGTCTTTCTGAAGGGATCTCCCCTTTTAATCCCATTATTTCAACACCTGTTGGACAATGCATGAGTGATAATGAGCTCATTGATTAAATGCAATTAATGAATAGATTGCCACCTCTTGTTGTGTGTCGTCTGTGTTTCTGTGTTTCCGGCATTTCACATTGGAACACCTCATTCACCTTCCTTGTCTTCTCTCCGCCCTCCCTTTTAGGTAAGTTAAAGAGCTGCACCTGAGCCAGCCACTGATTGATTGATTGATTGATTGATTGATTGATTGATTGATTGATTGATTGATTGATTGATTGATGCAGCACAACAGTCAAATAGTGGAGTGGAGTAGGGGAACAGCAAACAGCCAATAAAGCAGCCCGCCCGCTCGCCTGCCCGCCACAATGGACCTACCTGTGTACACTAGATGGATGTGATGGAATGTACTGTCGTCCCTACATTTCAAGAAGAAGTAAGAATTGCAGTTGCAACAAAGCCTTGCTTGCCTACAAAGAGAGCAGCAATTTGGATTTGTTACTATGTTACCTAGAAGAATAACAAACTGTGCAAGGATGGAGGTTGTAGGAGCAAGGAGAAGTTGTCTGTAAAGTTGGTGGATGCCTATTTTCCATTTTGCAGTCCCTTGTCTCCCTCTTGTGGCCTCCTGGAGGCAACTAGCTGTGCAAAAAAAAGACAGCCTGGCGGCCGGCTGTTGCAGTGTTGCCCTCTCAGGCAACACTGAGTGACTGACTGAGCCTCACCGTCTTATATAAAGTTCAGACGGAACTTTGCACGTGTCATAGTGGAGCCCTCAGGATTCCAGAGCCAGCTTTCTGACATCATAATGGGGCCTCAGAGATAAAAGCCTGGGCCCAGGCAGTGTTGGTCAGTGCTGCTCAGCAGGCAGCACTGGACTGGACTGGATTACAGCTGATACAAGGTGTGAAGGAACAAGGGGTGGCTGTGGGCATGCACTTGCTGCCGCTGCCAGTGTTTATCTGCATGGCAGCAGGGCATTTGGGCGTTGCCAGGAAGGCGTTTTTATGTAGATTCCTCCTCTTTCAGCACTGCATTGTGGTGCAAGCAAAAGAAGCAAATCCTGTCTGGCTTCCTCTCCGGCCTTTATTCACCTCCCGTGTAGCTGTGAGTGTGTGAGCCTGCAGGGCCCCATGGAATTGCCTAGAAGTAGGCTGAATCGCTGCAAGGGCTGAACAGCAGTATCGGGCAGGCTCGGGCAACGCGCGGCCCGTTCGGGTTATCGCTTCTCGGCCTTTTGGCTAAGATCAAGTGTAGTATCTGTTCTTATCAGTTTAATATCTGATACGTCCCCTATCTGGGGACCATATATTAAATAGATTTTTAGAACAGGGAGATGGAAATAGAGCTTGCTCTGTCCACTCCACGCATTGACCTGGTATTGCAGTATTTCCAGGACCGGTGCACCCTTTCCTTATGTGTTGACTAAAAGCAGATTCCAAAAGTGTTTTTTGTCTTTGCTATTGTTTCTGTCTTTCTGAAGGGATCTCCCCTTTTAATCCCATTATTTCAACACCTGTTGGACAATGCATGAGTGATAATGAGCTCATTGATTAAATGCAATTAATGAATAGATTGCCACCTCTTGTTGTGTGTCGTCTGTGTTTCTGTGTTTCCGGCATTTCACATTGGAACACCTCATTCACCTTCCTTGTCTTCTCTCCGCCCTCCCTTTTAGGTAAGTTAAAGAGCTGCACCTGAGCCAGCCACTGATTGATTGATTGATTGATTGATTGATTGATTGATTGATTGATTGATTGATTGATTGATTGATGCAGCACAACAGTCAAATAGTGGAGTGGAGTAGGGGAACAGCAAACAGCCAATAAAGCAGCCCGCCCGCTCGCCTGCCCGCCACAATGGACCTACCTGTGTACACTAGATGGATGTGATGGAATGTACTGTCGTCCCTACATTTCAAGAAGAAGTAAGAATTGCAGTTGCAACAAAGCCTTGCTTGCCTACAAAGAGAGCAGCAATTTGGATTTGTTACTATGTTACCTAGAAGAATAACAAACTGTGCAAGGATGGAGGTTGTAGGAGCAAGGAGAAGTTGTCTGTAAAGTTGGTGGATGCCTATTTTCCATTTTGCAGTCCCTTGTCTCCCTCTTGTGGCCTCCTGGAGGCAACTAGCTGTGCAAAAAAAAGACAGCCTGGCGGCCGGCTGTTGCAGTGTTGCCCTCTCAGGCAACACTGAGTGACTGACTGAGCCTCACCGTCTTATATAAAGTTCAGACGGAACTTTGCACGTGTCATAGTGGAGCCCTCAGGATTCCAGAGCCAGCTTTCTGACATCATAATGGGGCCTCAGAGATAAAAGCCTGGGCCCAGGCAGTGTTGGTCAGTGCTGCTCAGCAGGCAGCACTGGACTGGACTGGATTACAGCTGATACAAGGTGTGAAGGAACAAGGGGTGGCTGTGGGCATGCACTTGCTGCCGCTGCCAGTGTTTATCTGCATGGCAGCAGGGCATTTGGGCGTTGCCAGGAAGGCGTTTTTATGTAGATTCCTCCTCTTTCAGCACTGCATTGTGGTGCAAGCAAAAGAAGCAAATCCTGTCTGGCTTCCTCTCCGGCCTTTATTCACCTCCCGTGTAGCTGTGAGTGTGTGAG